>NW_027371638.1:0-25081 GCF_046119375.1 Phyllobates terribilis
TAATGTGATGCAATGCTATCTTTCTAGCTCTCCCTTTTTACTTCCTTTTGGATAAACAGACATATTAGGCAAGCATTTTGGAGCTTTCACCTAAATAACTACAGGTGGTGAGATAAGCTGCACAATATAATTGACCTTTCAGTATATTGTTGCACACACACCATCTATTTAGCAAATGCCCTTGTTATCAACAGCAGCCTTTTAAACTCACCTGAGCTAACAGGTATGTGCGCTGGTTACTCTGCTGCGCTTAAAATTTCTTTTTTGGTTTGCTACAATGCCTTTTCTGAAACGTTGTCTCCTTCTGCTGGAACACTGACTTCTTTCATTTAATGCCTGCAGACTATAAAAGAGAACCCAACCCAAAAAGTTTGGTTGATTAGTCTGTGGCATTCTGTTAAACTGTTGCTTATGGCGGTCTCTGTGAGCTTCTCAGCGACATTCAGCCAGCCAGGTATCCTGCCTGCAGTAGATGGAATGTGGCAATGGAACGCTGGCTGCGCGTGTCATAATAGGCTCTGAGCCTTTATATACCTGTGCACAGCAGCAGCCACCTTCAGTCTGCTGCTGGACAGCCAGCAGCAGCAGCAGCAGGAGAGGTATGTAATCAGGAGCCCTCCTGCTAAGGGTAGACAGCTGCTCGTTCCACCCCACCCCCCGCCTTAATTGGTTCTCCTCCCTTCCAACGGTGTTGAGGCGGGTGGGAACAGCAGGGGGTGAAGGTGCTGTGTTTAAAGAGGTGGAGTTATGCAGATCTAAAACGCGTGGATTGCAGCAGCAGCAAGCCGAAAAGTGCAGGCATGTAAGGGATCTAGAGGTTGACAACATGTCTTCTTAACGGGAGTCCAGGAGCTCATCTCCACAAATGGACTTTTCAGGATCCTTGGGTGGCTCCGTAGTTTGAAACCAATTCTGGTTATCGCTTCTCGGCCTTTTGGCTAAGATCAAGTGTAGTATCTGTTCTTATCAGTTTAATATCTGATACGTCCCCTATCTGGGGACCATATATTAAATGGATTTTTAGAACAGGGAGATGGAAAAAGAGCTTGCTCTGTCCACTCCACGCATTGACCTGGTATTGCAGTATCTCCAGGACCGGTGCACCCCTTCTTTAATGCAGTTTCTAAAATCAGAAAGAATTGAATTCAATGTTTTTTGTTCATTTTGCTTGTTTGTCGGATTTTGGGATGGACTCTTTGGCTTTGCTTTTCTTCTCCTCATTGGATTTTTCATGTTCAAAGTTGCAGAAGCCAGATTACAAGCTCATTTTGGTTCAACTTCAGCAACTGTGCATTGCATTGCCATGTAATGTGATGCAATGCTATCTTTCTAGCTCTCCCTTTTTACTTCCTTTTGGATAAACAGACATATTAGGCAAGCATTTTGGAGCTTTCACCTAAATAACTACAGGTGGTGAGATAAGCTGCACAATATAATTGACCTTTCAGTATATTGTTGCACACACACCATCTATTTAGCAAATGCCCTTGTTATCAACAGCAGCCTTTTAAACTCACCTGAGCTAACAGGTATGTGCGCTGGTTACTCTGCTGCGCTTAAAATTTCTTTTTTGGTTTGCTACAATGCCTTTTCTGAAACGTTGTCTCCTTCTGCTGGAACACTGACTTCTTTCATTTAATGCCTGCAGACTATAAAAGAGAACCCAACCCAAAAAGTTTGGTTGATTAGTCTGTGGCATTCTGTTAAACTGTTGCTTATGGCGGTCTCTGTGAGCTTCTCAGCGACATTCAGCCAGCCAGGTATCCTGCCTGCAGTAGATGGAATGTGGCAATGGAACGCTGGCTGCGCGTGTCATAATAGGCTCTGAGCCTTTATATACCTGTGCACAGCAGCAGCCACCTTCAGTCTGCTGCTGGACAGCCAGCAGCAGCAGCAGCAGGAGAGGTATGTAATCAGGAGCCCTCCTGCTAAGGGTAGACAGCTGCTCGTTCCACCCCACCCCCCGCCTTAATTGGTTCTCCTCCCTTCCAACGGTGTTGAGGCGGGTGGGAACAGCAGGGGGTGAAGATGCAGTGTTTAAAGAGGTGGAGTTATGCAGATCTAAAACGCGTGGATTGCAGCAGCAGCAAGCCGAAAACTGCAGGCATGTAAGGGATCTAGAGGTTGACAACATGTCTTCTTAACGGGAGTCCAGGAGCTCATCTCCACAAATGGACTTTTCAGGATCCTTGGGTGGCTCCGTAGTTTGAAACCAATTCTGGTTATCGCTTCTCGGCCTTTTGGCTAAGATCAAGTGTAGTATCTGTTCTTATCAGTTTAATATCTGATACGTCCCCTATCTGGGGACCATATATTAAATGGATTTTTAGAACAGGGAGATGGAAAAAGAGCTTGCTCTGTCCACTCCACGCATTGACCTGGTATTGCAGTATCTCCAGGACCGGTGCACCCCTTCTTTAATGCAGTTTCTAAAATCAGAAAGAATTGAATTCAATGTTTTTTGTTCATTTTGCTTGTTTGTCGGATTTTGGGATGGACTCTTTGGCTTTGCTTTTCTTCTCCTCATTGGATTTTTCATGTTCAAAGTTGCAGAAGCCAGATTACAAGCTCATTTTGGTTCAACTTCAGCAACTGTGCATTGCATTGCCATGTAATGTGATGCAATGCTATCTTTCTAGCTCTCCCTTTTTACTTCCTTTTGGATAAACAGACATATTAGGCAAGCATTTTGGAGCTTTCACCTAAATAACTACAGGTGGTGAGATAAGCTGCACAATATAATTGACCTTTCAGTATATTGTTGCACACACACCATCTATTTAGCAAATGCCCTTGTTATCAACAGCAGCCTTTTAAACTCACCTGAGCTAACAGGTATGTGCGCTGGTTACTCTGCTGCGCTTAAAATTTCTTTTTTGGTTTGCTATAATGCCTTTTCTGAAACGTTGTCTCCTTCTGCTGGAACACTGACTTCTTTCATTTAATGCCTGCAGACTATAAAAGAGAACCCAACCCAAAAAGTTTGGTTGATTAGTCTGTGGCATTCTGTTAAACTGTTGCTTATGGCGGTCTCTGTGAGCTTCTCAGCGACATTCAGCCAGCCAGGTATCCTGCCTGCAGTAGATGGAATGTGGCAATGGAACGCTGGCTGCGCGTGTCATAATAGGCTCTGAGCCTTTATATACCTGTGCACAGCAGCAGCCACCTTCAGTCTGCTGCTGGACAGCCAGCAGCAGCAGCAGCAGGAGAGGTATGTAATCAGGAGCCCTCCTGCTAAGGGTAGACAGCTGCTCGTTCCACCCCACCCCCCGCCTTAATTGGTTCTCCTCCCTTCCAACGGTGTTGAGGTGGGTGGGAACAGCAGGGGGTGAAGGTGCTGTGTTTAAAGAGGTGGAGTTATGCAGATCTAAAACGCGTGGATTGCAGCAGCAGCAAGCCGAAAAGTGCAGGCATGTAAGGGATCTAGAGGTTGACAACATGTCTTCTTAACGGGAGTCCAGGAGCTCATCTCCACAAATGGACTTTTCAGGATCCTTGGGTGGCTCCGTAGTTTGAAACCAATTCTGGTTATCGCTTCTCGGCCTTTTGGCTAAGATCAAGTGTAGTATCTGTTCTTATCAGTTTAATATCTGATACGTCCCCTATCTGGGGACCATATATTAAATGGATTTTTAGAACAGGGAGATGGAAAAAGAGCTTGCTCTGTCCACTCCACGCATTGACCTGGTATTGCAGTATCTCCAGGACCGGTGCACCCCTTCTTTAATGCAGTTTCTAAAATCAGAAAGAATTGAATTCAATGTTTTTTGTTCATTTTGCTTGTTTGTCGGATTTTGGGATGGACTCTTTGGCTTTGCTTTTCTTCTCCTCATTGGATTTTTCATGTTCAAAGTTGCAGAAGCCAGATTACAAGCTCATTTTGGTTCAACTTCAGCAACTGTGCATTGCATTGCCATGTAATGTGATGCAATGCTATCTTTCTAGCTCTCCCTTTTTACTTCCTTTTGGATAAACAGACATATTAGGCAAGCATTTTGGAGCTTTCACCTAAATAACTACAGGTGGTGAGATAAGCTGCACAATATAATTGACCTTTCAGTATATTGTTGCACACACACCATCTATTTAGCAAATGCCCTTGTTATCAACAGCAGCCTTTTAAACTCACCTGAGCTAACAGGTATGTGCGCTGGTTACTCTGCTGCGCTTAAAATTTCTTTTTTGGTTTGCTACAATGCCTTTTCTGAAACGTTGTCTCCTTCTGCTGGAACACTGACTTCTTTCATTTAATGCCTGCAGACTATAAAAGAGAACCCAACCCAAAAAGTTTGGTTGATTAGTCTGTGGCATTCTGTTAAACTGTTGCTTATGGCGGTCTCTGTGAGCTTCTCAGCGACATTCAGCCAGCCAGGTATCCTGCCTGCAGTAGATGGAATGTGGCAATGGAACGCTGGCTGCGCGTGTCATAATAGGCTCTGAGCCTTTATATACCTGTGCACAGCAGCAGCCACCTTCAGTCTGCTGCTGGACAGCCAGCAGCAGCAGCAGCAGGAGAGGTATGTAATCAGGAGCCCTCCTGCTAAGGGTAGACAGCTGCTCGTTCCACCCCACCCCCCGCCTTAATTGGTTCTCCTCCCTTCCAACGGTGTTGAGGCGGGTGGGAACAGCAGGGGGTGAAGGTGCTGTGTTTAAAGAGGTGGAGTTATGCAGATCTAAAACGCGTGGATTGCAGCAGCAGCAAGCCGAAAAGTGCAGGCATGTAAGGGATCTAGAGGTTGACAACATGTCTTCTTAACGGGAGTCCAGGAGCTCATCTCCACAAATGGACTTTTCAGGATCCTTGAGTGGCTCCGTAGTTTGAAACCAATTCTGGTTATCGCTTCTCGGCCTTTTGGCTAAGATCAAGTGTAGTATCTGTTCTTATCAGTTTAATATCTGATACGTCCCCTATCTGGGGACCATATATTAAATGGATTTTTAGAACAGGGAGATGGAAAAAGAGCTTGCTCTGTCCACTCCACGCATTGACCTGGTATTGCAGTATCTCCAGGACCGGTGCACCCCTTCTTTAATGCAGTTTCTAAAATCAGAAAGAATTGAATTCAATGTTTTTTGTTCATTTTGCTTGTTTGTCGGATTTGGGGATGGACTCTTTGGCTTTGCTTTTCTTCTCCTCATTGGATTTTTCATGTTCAAAGTTGCAGAAGCCAGATTACAAGCTCATTTTGGTTCAACTTCAGCAACTGTGCATTGCATTGCCATGTAATGTGATGCAATGCTATCTTTCTAGCTCTCCCTTTTTACTTCCTTTTGGATAAACAGACATATTAGGCAAGCATTTTGGAGCTTTCACCTAAATAACTACAGGTGGTGAGATAAGCTGCACAATATAATTGACCTTTCAGTATATTGTTGCACACACACCATCTATTTAGCAAATGCCCTTGTTATCAACAGCAGCCTTTTAAACTCACCTGAGCTAACAGGTATGTGCGCTGGTTACTCTGCTGCGCTTAAAATTTCTTTTTTGGTTTGCTACAATGCCTTTTCTGAAACGTTGTCTCCTTCTGCTGGAACACTGACTTCTTTCATTTAATGCCTGCAGACTATAAAAGAGAACCCAACCCAAAAAGTTTGGTTGATTAGTCTGTGGCATTCTGTTAAACTGTTGCTTATGGCGGTCTCTGTGAGCTTCTCAGCGACATTCAGCCAGCCAGGTATCCTGCCTGCAGTAGATGGAATGTGGCAATGGAACGCTGGCTGCGCGTGTCATAATAGGCTCTGAGCCTTTATATACCTGTGCACAGCAGCAGCCACCTTCAGTCTGCTGCTGGACAGCCAGCAGCAGCAGCAGCAGGAGAGGTATGTAATCAGGAGCCCTCCTGCTAAGGGTAGACAGCTGCTCGTTCCACCCCACCCCCCGCCTTAATTGGTTCTCCTCCCTTCCAACGGTGTTGAGGCGGGTGGGAACAGCAGGGGGTGAAGGTGCTGTGTTTAAAGAGGTGGAGTTATGCAGATCTAAAACGCGTGGATTGCAGCAGCAGCAAGCCGAAAAGTGCAGGCATGTAAGGGATCTAGAGGTTGACAACATGTCTTCTTAACGGGAGTCCAGGAGCTCATCTCCACAAATGGACTTTTCAGGATCCTTGGGTGGCTCCGTAGTTTGAAACCAATTCTGGTTATCGCTTCTCGGCCTTTTGGCTAAGATCAAGTGTAGTATCTGTTCTTATCAGTTTAATATCTGATACGTCCCCTATCTGGGGACCATATATTAAATGGATTTTTAGAACAGGGAGATGGAAAAAGAGCTTGCTCTGTCCACTCCACGCATTGACCTGGTATTGCAGTATCTCCAGGACCGGTGCACCCCTTCTTTAATGCAGTTTCTAAAATCAGAAAGAATTGAATTCAATGTTTTTTGTTCATTTTGCTTGTTTGTCGGATTTTGGGATGGACTCTTTGGCTTTGCTTTTCTTCTCCTCATTGGATTTTTCATGTTCAAAGTTGCAGCAGCCAGATTACAAGCTCATTTTGGTTCAACTTCAGCAACTGTGCATTGCATTGCCATGTAATGTGATGCAATGCTATCTTTCTAGCTCTCCCTTTTTACTTCCTTTTGGATAAACAGACATATTAGGCAAGCATTTTGGAGCTTTCACCTAAATAACTACAGGTGGTGAGATAAGCTGCACAATATAATTGACCTTTCAGTATATTGTTGCACACACACCATCTATTTAGCAAATGCCCTTGTTATCAACAGCAGCCTTTTAAACTCACCTGAGCTAACAGGTATGTGCGCTGGTTACTCTGCTGCGCTTAAAATTTCTTTTTTGGTTTGCTACAATGCCTTTTCTGAAACGTTGTCTCCTTCTGCTGGAACACTGACTTCTTTCATTTAATGCCTGCAGACTATAAAAGAGAACCCAACCCAAAAAGTTTGGTTGATTAGTCTGTGGCATTCTGTTAAACTGTTGCTTATGGCGGTCTCTGTGAGCTTCTCAGCGACATTCAGCCAGCCAGGTATCCTGCCTGCAGTAGATGGAATGTGGCAATGGAACGCTGGCTGCGCGTGTCATAATAGGCTCTGAGCCTTTATATACCTGTGCACAGCAGCAGCCACCTTCAGTCTGCTGCTGGACAGCCAGCAGCAGCAGCAGCAGGAGAGGTATGTAATCAGGAGCCCTCCTGCTAAGGGTAGACAGCTGCTCGTTCCACCCCACCCCCCGCCTTAATTGGTTCTCCTCCCTTCCAACGGTGTTGAGGCGGGTGGGAACAGCAGGGGGTGAAGGTGCTGTGTTTAAAGAGGTGGAGTTATGCAGATCTAAAACGCGTGGATTGCAGCAGCAGCAAGCCGAAAAGTGCAGGCATGTAAGGGATCTAGAGGTTGACAACATGTCTTCTTAACGGGAGTCCAGGAGCTCATCTCCACAAATGGACTTTTCAGGATCCTTGGGTGGCTCCGTAGTTTGAAACCAATTCTGGTTATCGCTTCTCGGCCTTTTGGCTAAGATCAAGTGTAGTATCTGTTCTTATCAGTTTAATATCTGATACGTCCCCTATCTGGGGACCATATATTAAATGGATTTTTAGAACAGGGAGATGGAAAAAGAGCTTGCTCTGTCCACTCCACGCATTGACCTGGTATTGCAGTATCTCCAGGACCGGTGCACCCCTTCTTTAATGCAGTTTCTAAAATCAGAAAGAATTGAATTCAATGTTTTTTGTTCATTTTGCTTGTTTGTCGGATTTGGGGATGGACTCTTTGGCTTTGCTTTTCTTCTCCTCATTGGATTTTTCATGTTCAAAGTTGCAGAAGCCAGATTACAAGCTCATTTTGGTTCAACTTCAGCAACTGTGCATTGCATTGCCATGTAATGTGATGCAATGCTATCTTTCTAGCTCTCCCTTTTTACTTCCTTTTGGATAAACAGACATATTAGGCAAGCATTTTGGAGCTTTCACCTAAATAACTACAGGTGGTGAGATAAGCTGCACAATATAATTGACCTTTCAGTATATTGTTGCACACACACCATCTATTTAGCAAATGCCCTTGTTATCAACAGCAGCCTTTTAAACTCACCTGAGCTAACAGGTATGTGCGCTGGTTACTCTGCTGCGCTTAAAATTTCTTTTTTGGTTTGCTACAATGCCTTTTCTGAAACGTTGTCTCCTTCTGCTGGAACACTGACTTCTTTCATTTAATGCCTGCAGACTATAAAAGAGAACCCAACCCAAAAAGTTTGGTTGATTAGTCTGTGGCATTCTGTTAAACTGTTGCTTATGGCGGTCTCTGTGAGCTTCTCAGCGACATTCAGCCAGCCAGGTATCCTGCCTGCAGTAGATGGAATGTGGCAATGGAACGCTGGCTGCGCGTGTCATAATAGGCTCTGAGCCTTTATATACCTGTGCACAGCAGCAGCCACCTTCAGTCTGCTGCTGGACAGCCAGCAGCAGCAGCAGCAGGAGAGGTATGTAATCAGGAGCCCTCCTGCTAAGGGTAGACAGCTGCTCGTTCCACCCCACCCCCCGCCTTAATTGGTTCTCCTCCCTTCCAACGGTGTTGAGGCGGGTGGGAACAGCAGGGGGTGAAGGTGCTGTGTTTAAAGAGGTGGAGTTATGCAGATCTAAAACGCGTGGATTGCAGCAGCAGCAAGCCGAAAAGTGCAGGCATGTAAGGGATCTAGAGGTTGACAACATGTCTTCTTAACGGGAGTCCAGGAGCTCATCTCCACAAATGGACTTTTCAGGATCCTTGGGTGGCTCCGTAGTTTGAAACCAATTCTGGTTATCGCTTCTCGGCCTTTTGGCTAAGATCAAGTGTAGTATCTGTTCTTATCAGTTTAATATCTGATACGTCCCCTATCTGGGGACCATATATTAAATGGATTTTTAGAACAGGGAGATGGAAAAAGAGCTTGCTCTGTCCACTCCACGCATTGACCTGGTATTGCAGTATCTCCAGGACCGGTGCACCCCTTCTTTAATGCAGTTTCTAAAATCAGAAAGAATTGAATTCAATGTTTTTTGTTCATTTTGCTTGTTTGTCGGATTTTGGGATTGACTCTTTGGCTTTGCTTTTCTTCTCCTCATTGGATTTTTCATGTTCAAACTTGCAGCAGCCAGATTACAAGCTCATTTTGGTTCAACTTCAGCAACTGTGCATTGCATTGCCATGTAATGTGATGCAATGCTATCTTTCTAGCTCTCCCTTTTTACTTCCTTTTGGATAAACAGACATATTAGGCAAGCATTTTGGAGCTTTCACCTAAATAACTACAGGTGGTGAGATAAGCTGCACAATATAATTGACCTTTCAGTATATTGTTGCACACACACCATCTATTTAGCAAATGCCCTTGTTATCAACAGCAGCCTTTTAAACTCACCTGAGCTAACAGGTATGTGCGCTGGTTACTCTGCTGCGCTTAAAATTTCTTTTTTGGTTTGCTACAATGCCTTTTCTGAAACGTTGTCTCCTTCTGCTGGAACACTGACTTCTTTCATTTAATGCCTGCAGACTATAAAAGAGAACCCAACCCAAAAAGTTTGGTTGATTAGTCTGTGGCATTCTGTTAAACTGTTGCTTATGGCGGTCTCTGTGAGCTTCTCAGCGACATTCAGCCAGCCAGGTATCCTGCCTGCAGTAGATGGAATGTGGCAATGGAACGCTGGCTGCGCGTGTCATAATAGGCTCTGAGCCTTTATATACCTGTGCACAGCAGCAGCCACCTTCAGTCTGCTGCTGGACAGCCAGCAGCAGCAGCAGCAGGAGAGGTATGTAATCAGGAGCCCTCCTGCTAAGGGTAGACAGCTGCTCGTTCCACCCCACCCCCCGCCTTAATTGGTTCTCCTCCCTTCCAACGGTGTTGAGGCGGGTGGGAACAGCAGGGGGTGAAGGTGCTGTGTTTAAAGAGGTGGAGTTATGCAGATCTAAAACGCGTGGATTGCAGCAGCAGCAAGCCGAAAAGTGCAGGCATGTAAGGGATCTAGAGGTTGACAACATGTCTTCTTAACGGGAGTCCAGGAGCTCATCTCCACAAATGGACTTTTCAGGATCCTTGGGTGGCTCCGTAGTTTGAAACCAATTCTGGTTATCGCTTCTCGGCCTTTTGGCTAAGATCAAGTGTAGTATCTGTTCTTATCAGTTTAATATCTGATACGTCCCCTATCTGGGGACCATATATTAAATGGATTTTTAGAACAGGGAGATGGAAAAAGAGCTTGCTCTGTCCACTCCACGCATTGACCTGGTATTGCAGTATCTCCAGGACCGATGCACCCCTTCTTTAATGCAGTTTCTAAAATCAGAAAGAATTGAATTCAATGTTTTTTGTTCATTTTGCTTGTTTGTCGGATTTTGGGATGGACTCTTTGGCTTTGCTTTTCTTCTCCTCATTGGATTTTTCATGTTCAAAGTTGCAGAAGCCAGATTACAAGCTCATTTTGGTTCAACTTCAGCAACTGTGCATTGCATTGCCATGTAATGTGATGCAATGCTATCTTTCTAGCTCTCCCTTTTTACTTCCTTTTGGATAAACAGACATATTAGGCAAGCATTTTGGAGCTTTCACCTAAATAACTACAGGTGGTGAGATAAGCTGCACAATATAATTGACCTTTCAGTATATTGTTGCACACACACCATCTATTTAGCAAATGCCCTTGTTATCAACAGCAGCCTTTTAAACTCACCTGAGCTAACAGGTATGTGCGCTGGTTACTCTGCTGCGCTTAAAATTTCTTTTTTGGTTTGCTACAATGCCTTTTCTGAAACGTTGTCTCCTTCTGCTGGAACACTGACTTCTTTCATTTAATGCCTGCAGAGTATAAAAGAGAACCCAACCCAAAAAGTTTGGTTGATTAGTCTGTGGCATTCTGTTAAACTGTTGCTTATGGCGGTCTCTGTGAGCTTCTCAGCGACATTCAGCCAGCCAGGTATCCTGCCTGCAGTAGATGGAATTTGGCAATGGAACGCTGGCTGCGCGTGTCATAATAGGCTCTGAGCCTTTATATACCTGTGCACAGCAGCAGCCACCTTCAGTCTGCTGCTGGACAGCCAGCAGCAGCAGCAGCAGGAGAGGTATGTAATCAGGAGCCCTCCTGCTAAGGGTAGACAGCTGCTCGTTCCACCCCACCCCCCGCCTTAATTGGTTCTCCTCCCTTCCAACGGTGTTGAGGCGGGTGGGAACAGCAGGGGGTGAAGGTGCTGTGTTTAAAGAGGTGGAGTTATGCAGATCTAAAACGCGTGGATTGCAGCAGCAGCAAGCCGAAAAGTGCAGGCATGTAAGGGATCTAGAGGTTGACAACATGTCTTCTTAACGGGAGTCCAGGAGCTCATCTCCACAAATGGACTTTTCAGGATCCTTGGGTGGCTCCGTAGTTTGAAACCAATTCTGGTTATCGCTTCTCGGCCTTTTGGCTAAGATCAAGTGTAGTATCTGTTCTTATCAGTTTAATATCTGATACGTCCCCTATCTGGGGACCATATATTAAATGGATTTTTAGAAAAGGGAGATGGAAAAAGAGCTTGCTCTGTCCACTCCACGCATTGACCTGGTATTGCAGTATCTCCAGGACCGGTGCACCCCTTCTTTAATGCAGTTTCTAAAATCAGAAAGAATTGAATTCAATGTTTTTTGTTCATTTTGCTTGTTTGTCGGATTTTGGGATGGACTCTTTGGCTTTGCTTTTCTTCTCCTCATTGGATTTTTCATGTTCAAAGTTGCAGAAGCCAGATTACAAGCTCATTTTGGTTCAACTTCAGCAACTGTGCATTGCATTGCCATGTAATGTGATGCAATGCTATCTTTCTAGCTCTCCCTTTTTACTTCCTTTTGGATAAACAGACATATTAGGCAAGCATTTTGGAGCTTTCACCTAAATAACTACAGGTGGTGAGATAAGCTGCACAATATAATTGACCTTTCAGTATATTGTTGCACACACACCATCTATTTAGCAAATGCCCTTGTTATCAACAGCAGCCTTTTAAACTCACCTGAGCTAACAGGTATGTGCGCTGGTTACTCTGCTGCGCTTAAAATTTCTTTTTTGGTTTGCTACAATGCCTTTTCTGAAACGTTGTCTCCTTCTGCTGGAACACTGACTTCTTTCATTTAATGCCTGCAGACTATAAAAGAGAACCCAACCCAAAAAGTTTGGTTGATTAGTCTGTGGCATTCTGTTAAACTGTTGCTTATGGCGGTCTCTGTGAGCTTCTCAGCGACATTCAGCCAGCCAGGTATCCTGCCTGCAGTAGATGGAATGTGGCAATGGAACGCTGGCTGCGCGTGTCATAATAGGCTCTGAGCCTTTATATACCTGTGCACAGCAGCAGCCACCTTCAGTCTGCTGCTGGACAGCCAGCAGCAGCAGGAGAGGTATGTAATCAGGAGCCCTCCTGCTAAGGGTAGACAGCTGCTCGTTCCACCCCACCCCCCGCCTTAATTGGTTCTCCTCCCTTCCAACGGTGTTGAGGCGGGTGGGAACAGCAGGGGGTGAAGGTGCTGTGTTTAAAGAGGTGGAGTTATGCAGATCTAAAACGCGTGGATTGCAGCAGCAGCAAGCCGAAAAGTGCAGGCATGTAAGGGATCTAGAGGTTGACAACATGTCTTCTTAACGGGAGTCCAGGAGCTCATCTCCACAAATGGACTTTTCAGGATCCTTGGGTGGCTCCGTAGTTTGAAACCAATTCTGGTTATCGCTTCTCGGCCTTTTGGCTAAGATCAAGTGTAGTATCTGTTCTTATCAGTTTAATATCTGATACGTCCCCTATCTGGGGACCATATATTAAATGGATTTTTAGAAAAGGGAGATGGAAAAAGAGCTTGCTCTGTCCACTCCACGCATTGACCTGGTATTGCAGTATCTCCAGGACCGGTGCACCCCTTCTTTAATGCAGTTTCTAAAATCAGAAAGAATTGAATTCAATGTTTTTTGTTCATTTTGCTTGTTTGTCGGATTTTGGGATGGACTCTTTGGCTTTGCTTTTCTTCTCCTCATTGGATTTTTCATGTTCAAAGTTGCAGAAGCCAGATTACAAGCTCATTTTGGTTCAACTTCAGCAACTGTGCATTGCATTGCCATGTAATGTGATGCAATGCTATCTTTCTAGCTCTCCCTTTTTACTTCCTTTTGGATAAACAGACATATTAGGCAAGCATTTTGGAGCTTTCACCTAAATAACTACAGGTGGTGAGATAAGCTGCACAATATAATTGACCTTTCAGTATATTGTTGCACACACACCATCTATTTAGCAAATGCCCTTGTTATCAACAGCAGCCTTTTAAACTCACCTGAGCTAACAGGTATGTGCGCTGGTTACTCTGCTGCGCTTAAAATTTCTTTTTTGGTTTGCTACAATGCCTTTTCTGAAACGTTGTCTCCTTCTGCTGGAACACTGACTTCTTTCATTTAATGCCTGCAGACTATAAAAGAGAACCCAACCCAAAAAGTTTGGTTGATTAGTCTGTGGCATTCTGTTAAACTGTTGCTTATGGCGGTCTCTGTGAGCTTCTCAGCGACATTCAGCCAGCCAGGTATCCTGCCTGCAGTAGATGGAATGTGGCAATGGAACGCTGGCTGCGCGTGTCATAATAGGCTCTGAGCCTTTATATACCTGTGCACAGCAGCAGCCACCTTCAGTCTGCTGCTGGACAGCCAGCAGCAGCAGCAGCAGGAGAGGTATGTAATCAGGAGCCCTCCTGCTAAGGGTAGACAGCTGCTCGTTCCACCCCACCCCCCGCCTTAATTGGTTCTCCTCCCTTCCAACGGTGTTGAGGCGGGTGGGAACAGCAGGGGGTGAAGGTGCTGTGTTTAAAGAGGTGGAGTTATGCAGATCTAAAACGCGTGGATTGCAGCAGCAGCAAGCCGAAAAGTGCAGGCATGTAAGGGATCTAGAGGTTGACAACATGTCTTCTTAACGGGAGTCCAGGAGCTCATCTCCACAAATGGACTTTTCAGGATCCTTGGGTGGCTCCGTAGTTTGAAACCAATTCTGGTTATCGCTTCTCGGCCTTTTGGCTAAGATCAAGTGTAGTATCTGTTCTTATCAGTTTAATATCTGATACGTCCCCTATCTGGGGACCATATATTAAATGGATTTTTAGAACAGGGAGATGGAAAAAGAGCTTGCTCTGTCCACTCCACGCATTGACCTGGTATTGCAGTATCTCCAGGACCGGTGCACCCCTTCTTTAATGCAGTTTCTAAAATCAGAAAGAATTGAATTCAATGTTTTTTGTTCATTTTGCTTGTTTGTCGGATTTTGGGATGGACTCTTTGGCTTTGCTTTTCTTCTCCTCATTGGATTTTTCATGTTCAAAGTTGCAGAAGCCAGATTACAAGCTCATTTTGGTTCAACTTCAGCAACTGTGCATTGCATTGCCATGTAATGTGATGCAATGCTATCTTTCTAGCTCTCCCTTTTTACTTCCTTTTGGATAAACAGACATATTAGGCAAGCATTTTGGAGCTTTCACCTAAATAACTACAGGTGGTGAGATAAGCTGCACAATATAATTGACCTTTCAGTATATTGTTGCACACACACCATCTATTTAGCAAATGCCCTTGTTATCAACAGCAGCCTTTTAAACTCACCTGAGCTAACAGGTATGTGCGCTGGTTACTCTGCTGCGCTTAAAATTTCTTTTTTGGTTTGCTACAATGCCTTTTCTGAAACGTTGTCTCCTTCTGCTGGAACACTGACTTCTTTCATTTAATGCCTGCAGACTATAAAAGAGAACCCAACCCAAAAAGTTTGGTTGATTAGTCTGTGGCATTCTGTTAAACTGTTGCTTATGGCGGTCTCTGTGAGCTTCTCAGCGACATTCAGCCAGCCAGGTATCCTGCCTGCAGTAGATGGAATGTGGCAATGGAACGCTGGCTGCGCGTGTCATAATAGGCTCTGAGCCTTTATATACCTGTGCACAGCAGCAGCCACCTTCAGTCTGCTGCTGGACAGCCAGCAGCAGCAGCAGCAGGAGAGGTATGTAATCAGGAGCCCTCCTGCTAAGGGTAGACAGCTGCTCGTTCCACCCCACCCCCCGCCTTAATTGGTTCTCCTCCCTTCCAACGGTGTTGAGGCGGGTGGGAACAGCAGGGGGTGAAGGTGCTGTGTTTAAAGAGGTGGAGTTATGCAGATCTAAAACGCGTGGATTGCAGCAGCAGCAAGCCGAAAAGTGCAGGCATGTAAGGGATCTAGAGGTTGACAACATGTCTTCTTAACGGGAGTCCAGGAGCTCATCTCCACAAATGGACTTTTCAGGATCCTTGGGTGGCTCCGTAGTTTGAAACCAATTCTGGTTATCGCTTCTCGGCCTTTTGGCTAAGATCAAGTGTAGTATCTGTTCTTATCAGTTTAATATCTGATACGTCCCCTATCTGGGGACCATATATTAAATGGATTTTTAGAACAGGGAGATGGAAAAAGAGCTTGCTCTGTCCACTCCACGCATTGACCTGGTATTGCAGTATCTCCAGGACCGGTGCACCCCTTCTTTAATGCAGTTTCTAAAATCAGAAAGAATTGAATTCAATGTTTTTTGTTCATTTTGCTTGTTTGTCGGATTTTGGGATGGACTCTTTGGCTTTGCTTTTCTTCTCCTCATTGGATTTTTCATGTTCAAAGTTGCAGAAGCCAGATTACAAGCTCATTTTGGTTCAACTTCAGCAACTGTGCATTGCATTGCCATGTAATGTGATGCAATGCTATCTTTCTAGCTCTCCCTTTTTACTTCCTTTTGGATAAACAGACATATTAGGCAAGCATTTTGGAGCTTTCACCTAAATAACTACAGGTGGTGAGATAAGCTGCACAATATAATTGACCTTTCAGTATATTGTTGCACACACACCATCTATTTAGCAAATGCCCTTGTTATCAACAGCAGCCTTTTAAACTCACCTGAGCTAACAGGTATGTGCGCTGGTTACTCTGCTGCGCTTAAAATTTCTTTTTTGGTTTGCTACAATGCCTTTTCTGAAACGTTGTCTCCTTCTGCTGGAACACTGACTTCTTTCATTTAATGCCTGCAGACTATAAAAGAGAACCCAACCCAAAAAGTTTGGTTGATTAGTCTGTGGCATTCTGTTAAACTGTTGCTTATGGCGGTCTCTGTGAGCTTCTCAGCGACATTCAGCCAGCCAGGTATCCTGCCTGCAGTAGATGGAATGTGGCAATGGAACGCTGGCTGCGCGTGTCATAATAGGCTCTGAGCCTTTATATACCTGTGCACAGCAGCAGCCACCTTCAGTCTGCTGCTGGACCGCCAGCAGCAGCAGCAGCAGTAGAGGTATGTAATCAGGAGCCCTCCTGCTAAGGGTAGACAGCTGCTCGTTCCACCCCACCCCCCGCCTTAATTGGTTCTCCTCCCTTCCAACGCTGTTGAGGCGGGTGGGAACAGCAGGGGGTGAAGGTGCTGTGTTTAAAGAGGTGGAGTTATGCAGATCTAAAACGCGTGGATTGCAGCAGCAGCAAGCCGAAAAGTGCAGGCATGTAAGGGATCTAGAGGTTGACAACATGTCTTCTTAACGGGAGTCCAGGAGCTCATCTCCACAAATGGACTTTTCAGGATCCTTGGGTGGCTCCGTAGTTTGAAACCAATTCTGGTTATCGCTTCTCGGCCTTTTGGCTAAGATCAAGTGTAGTATCTGTTCTTATCAGTTTAATATCTGATACGTCCCCTATCTGGGGACCATATATTAAATGGATTTTTAGAACAGGGAGATGGAAAAAGAGCTTGCTCTGTCCACTCCACGCATTGACCTGGTATTGCAGTATCTCCAGGACCGGTGCACCCCTTCTTTAATGCAGTTTCTAAAATCAGAAAGAATTGAATTCAATGTTTTTTGTTCATTTTGCTTGTTTGTCGGATTTTGGGATGGACTCTTTGGCTTTGCTTTTCTTCTCCTCATTGGATTTTTCATGTTCAAAGTTGCAGAAGCCAGATTACAAGCTCATTTTGGTTCAACTTCAGCAACTGTGCATTGCATTGCCATGTAATGTGATGCAATGCTATCTTTCTAGCTCTCCCTTTTTACTTCCTTTTGGATAAACAGACATATTAGGCAAGCATTTTGGAGCTTTCACCTAAATAACTACAGGTGGTGAGATAAGCTGCACAATATAATTGACCTTTCAGTATATTGTTGCACACACACCATCTATTTAGCAAATGCCCTTGTTATCAACAGCAGCCTTTTAAACTCACCTGAGCTAACAGGTATGTGCGCTGGTTACTCTGCTGCGCTTAAAATTTCTTTTTTGGTTTGCTACAATGCCTTTTCTGAAACGTTGTCTCCTTCTGCTGGAACACTGACTTCTTTCATTTAATGCCTGCAGACTATAAAAGAGAACCCAACCCAAAAAGTTTGGTTGATTAGTCTGTGGCATTCTGTTAAACTGTTGCTTATGGCGGTCTCTGTGAGCTTCTCAGCGACATTCAGCCAGCCAGGTATCCTGCCTGCAGTAGATGGAATGTGGCAATGGAACGCTGGCTGCGCGTGTCATAATAGGCTCTGAGCCTTTATATACCTGTGCACAGCAGCAGCCACCTTCAGTCTGCTGCTGGACAGCCAGCAGCAGCAGCAGCAGGAGAGGTATGTAATCAGGAGCCCTCCTGCTAAGGGTAGACAGCTGCTCGTTCCACCCCACCCCCCGCCTTAATTGGTTCTCCTCCCTTCCAACGGTGTTGAGGCGGGTGGGAACAGCAGGGGGTGAAGGTGCTGTGTTTAAAGAGGTGGAGTTATGCAGATCTAAAACGCGTGGATTGCAGCAGCAGCAAGCCGAAAAGTGCAGGCATGTAAGGGATCTAGAGGTTGACAACATGTCTTCTTAATGGGAGTCCAGGAGCTCATCTCCACAAATGGACTTTTCAGGATCCTTGGGTGGCTCCGTAGTTTGAAACCAATTCTGGTTATCGCTTCTCGGCCTTTTGGCTAAGATCAAGTGTAGTATCTTTCGAAAAGGCGGTTTTGGATGTTTGCCGCCCTAGTAGATTGATACATTATGCACACTGGGGTTTAGGCGCTTGTTAGTACGCCAGGTGGCTAATATAGTCATCTGGTGGAAAGCATGGCCCCCCAGGATCGACGCCATTGGGCCGGGGAAGATCGAAAGCCCGAAGTGTGAAGTGCCCCAGGAGTGGTGACCCTGGGGTGCCTTAACTCACTGGGATTGGGAACCCCACTTGAGTTTATGGCACATTTGCACTAGCACTTCAATATTTCTTTCTTCACACACACCCTTATTCCGGGCCTTCTGGCCTTAGGATGGGGAATTTTTCAATTCCCGGTCGAAGGTCCGGGCAGTATTATACTGTGAAACCTTCACTATTTATTTAATTTTTTTTTGTCACTGTGTGTCCACTTTTTCACGTGTGTCCACGTCCTTACTAGGATTTTGTCGGGATGCGGTTCCCTTACGGGTTCCTCTCTTGGCAGGTCTAGGGGGGGAGTGTGTGGCCATCAGGTTCCGCTCCCCCCTGAACCCCCCTGGCTCTCCTCTTTCGGGAGGAGAGCGTTGTTGGCTCCCCTCTTCCGGGAGGGGAGCACAGTCTTTGGCTCCCAGTGCCTTGCTCGGGTGAGAACTCGGGCAGGTATTGAGGGTAAGATTGGGTCGCCTCTGGCTCCGGCTGGAGGTGGCTATTTGTCCCTGTGCCTCGCTGTGGCCTTCTGGCACGGAGGGACGGGGAATGGTTTGGGGGACCCTTCTCCTTTTGGAGAAGGTTTCAAGAAGACCAGCATCCTAGTGCACTTTTTTTTGTGGCACTTGTCACTTTTTTAAGCGCACTCGGGTTTTGTACACGAATTCGGGCTTTCGATAAAAAAAAAAAAATCTGTTCTTATCAGTTTAATATCTGATACGTCCCCTATCTGGGGACCATATATTAAATGGATTTTTAGAACAGGGAGATGGAAAAAGAGCTTGCTCTGTCCACTCCACGCATTGACCTGGTATTGCAGTATCTCCAGGACCGGTGCACCCCTTCTTTAATGCAGTTTCTAAAATCAGAAAGAATTGAATTCAATGTTTTTTGTTCATTTTGCTTGTTTGTCGGATTTTGGGATGGACTCTTTGGCTTTGCTTTTCTTCTCCTCATTGGATTTTTCATGTTCAAAGTTGCAGAAGCCAGATTACAAGCTCATTTTGGTTCAACTTCAGCAACTGTGCATTGCATTGCCATGTAATGTGATGCAATGCTATCTTTCTAGCTCTCCCTTTTTACTTCCTTTTGGATAAACAGACATATTAGGCAAGCATTTTGGAGCTTTCACCTAAATAACTACAGGTGGTGAGATAAGCTGCACAATATAATTGACCTTTCAGTATATTGTTGCACACACACCATCTATTTAGCAAATGCCCTTGTTATCAACAGCAGCCTTTTAAACTCACCTGAGCTAACAGGTATGTGCGCTGGTTACTCTGCTGCGCTTAAAATTTCTTTTTTGGTTTGCTACAATGCCTTTTCTGAAACGTTGTCTCCTTCTGCTGGAACACTGACTTCTTTCATTTAATGCCTGCAGACTATAAAAGAGAACCCAACCCAAAAAGTTTGGTTGATTAGTCTGTGGCATTCTGTTAAACTGTTGCTTATGGCGGTCTCTGTGAGCTTCTCAGCGACATTCAGCCAGCCAGGTATCCTGCCTGCAGTAGATGGAATGTGGCAATGGAACGCTGGCTGCGCGTGTCATAATAGGCTCTGAGCCTTTATATACCTGTGCACAGCAGCAGCCACCTTCAGTCTGTTGCTGGACAGCCAGCAGCAGCAGCAGCAGGAGAGGTATGTAATCAGGAGCCCTCCTGCTAAGGGTAGACAGCTGCTCGTTCCACCCCACCCCCCGCCTTAATTGGTTCTCCTCCCTTCCAACGGTGTTGAGGCGGGTGGGAACAGCAGGGGGTGAAGGTGCTGTGTTTAAAGAGGTGGAGTTATGCAGATCTAAAACGCGTGGATTGCAGCAGCAGCAAGCCGAAAAGTGCAGGCATGTAAGGGATCTAGAGGTTGACAACATGTCTTCTTAACGGGAGTCCAGGAGCTCATCTCCACAAATGGACTTTTCAGGATCCTTGAGTGGCTCCGTAGTTTGAAACCAATTCTGGTTATCGCTTCTCGGCCTTTTGGCTAAGATCAAGTGTAGTATCTGTTCTTATCAGTTTAATATCTGATACGTCCCCTATCTGGGGACCATATATTAAATGGATTTTTAGAACAGGGAGATGGAAAAAGAGCTTGCTCTGTCCACTCCACGCATTGACCTGGTATTGCAGTATCTCCAGGACCGGTGCACCCCTTCTTTAATGCAGTTTCTAAAATCAGAAAGAATTGAATTCAATGTTTTTTGTTCATTTTGCTTGTTTGTCGGATTTTGGGATGGACTCTTTGGCTTTGCTTTTCTTCTCCTCATTGGATTTTTCATGTTCAAAGTTGCAGAAGCCAGATTACAAGCTCATTTTGGTTCAACTTCAGCAACTGTGCATTGCATTGCCATGTAATGTGATGCAATGCTATCTTTCTAGCTCTCCCTTTTTACTTCCTTTTGGATAAACAGACATATTAGGCAAGCATTTTGGAGCTTTCACCTAAATAACTACAGGTGGTGAGATAAGCTGCACAATATAATTGACCTTTCAGTATATTGTTGCACACACACCATCTATTTAGCAAATGCCCTTGTTATCAACAGCAGCCTTTTAAACTCACCTGAGCTAACAGGTATGTGCGCTGGTTACTCTGCTGCGCTTAAAATTTCTTTTTTGGTTTGCTACAATGCCTTTTCTGAAACGTTGTCTCCTTCTGCTGGAACACTGACTTCTTTCATTTAATGCCTGCAGACTATAAAAGAGAACCCAACCCAAAAAGTTTGGTTGATTAGTCTGTGGCATTCTGTTAAACTGTTGCTTATGGCGGTCTCTGTGAGCTTCTCAGCGACATTCAGCCAGCCAGGTATCCTGCCTGCAGTAGATGGAATGTGGCAATGGAACGCTGGCTGCGCGTGTCATAATAGGCTCTGAGCCTTTATATACCTGTGCACAGCAGCAGCCACCTTCAGTCTGCTGCTGGACAGCCAGCAGCAGCAGCAGCAGGAGAGGTATGTAATCAGGAGCCCTCCTGCTAAGGGTAGACAGCTGCTCGTTCCACCCCACCCCCCGCCTTAATTGGTTCTCCTCCCTTCCAACGGTGTTGAGGCGGGTGGGAACAGCAGGGGGTGAAGGTGCTGTGTTTAAAGAGGTGGAGTTATGCAGATCTAAAACGCGTGGATTGCAGCAGCAGCAAGCCGAAAAGTGCAGGCATGTAAGGGATCTAGAGGTTGACAACATGTCTTCTTAACGGGAGTCCAGGAGCTCATCTCCACAAATGGACTTTTCAGGATCCTTGGGTGGCTCCGTAGTTTGAAACCAATTCTGGTTATCGCTTCTCGGCCTTTTGGCTAAGATCAAGTGTAGTATCTTTCGAAAAGGCGGTTTTGGATGTTTGCCGCCCTAGTAGATTGATACATTATGCACACTGGGGTTTAGGCGCTTGTTAGTACGCCAGGTGGCTAATATAGTCATCTGGTGGTAAGCATGGCCCCCCAGGATCGACGCCATTGGGCCGGGGAAGATCGAAAGCCCGAAGTGTGAAGTGCCCCAGGAGTGGTGACCCTGGGGTGCCTTAACTCACTGGGATTGGGAACCCCACTTGAGTTTATGGCACATTTGCACTAGCACTTCAATATTTCTTTCTTCACACACACCCTTATTCCGGGCCTTCTGGCCTTAGGATGGGGAATTTTTCAATTCCCGGTCGAAGGTCCGGGCAGTATTATACTGTGAAACCTTCACTATTTATTTAATTTTTTTTTGTCACTGTGTGTCCACTTTTTCACGTGTGTCCACGTCCTTACTAGGATTTTGTCGGGATGCGGTTCCCTTACGGGTTCCTCTCTTGGCAGGTCTAGGGGGGGAGTGTGTGGCCATCAGGTTCCGCTCCCCCCTGAACCCCCCTGGCTCTCCTCTTTCGGGAGGAGAGCGTTGTTGGCTCCCCTCTTCCGGGAGGGGAGCACAGTCTTTGGCTCCCAGTGCCTTGCTCGGGTGAGAACTCGGGCAGGTATTGAGGGTAAGATTGGGTCGCCTCTGGCTCCGGCTGGAGGTGGCTATTTGTCCCTGTGCCTCGCTGTGGCCTTCTGGCACGGAGGGACGGGGAATGGTTTGGGGGACCCTTCTCCTTTTGGAGAAGGTTTCAAGAAGACCAGCATCCTAGTGCACTTTTTTTTGTGGCACTTGTCACTTTTTTAAGCGCACTCGGGTTTTGTACACGAATTCGGGCTTTCGATAAAAAAAAAAAAATCTGTTCTTATCAGTTTAATATCTGATACGTCCCCTATCTGGGGACCATATATTAAATGGATTTTTAGAACAGGGAGATGGAAAAAGAGCTTGCTCTGTCCACTCCACGCATTGACCTGGTATTGCAGTATCTCCAGGACCGGTGCACCCCTTCTTTAATGCAGTTTCTAAAATCAGAAAGAATTGAATTCAATGTTTTTTGTTCATTTTGCTTGTTTGTCGGATTTTGGGATGGACTCTTTGGCTTTGCTTTTCTTCTCCTCATTGGATTTTTCATGTTCAAAGTTGCAGAAGCCAGATTACAAGCTCATTTTGGTTCAACTTCAGCAACTGTGCATTGCATTGCCATGTAATGTGATGCAATGCTATCTTTCTAGCTCTCCCTTTTTACTTCCTTTTGGATAAACAGACATATTAGGCAAGCATTTTGGAGCTTTCACCTAAATAACTACAGGTGGTGAGATAAGCTGCACAATATAATTGACCTTTCAGTATATTGTTGCACACACACCATCTATTTAGCAAATGCCCTTGTTATCAACAGCAGCCTTTTAAACTCACCTGAGCTAACAGGTATGTGCGCTGGTTACTCTGCTGCGCTTAAAATTTCTTTTTTGGTTTGCTACAATGCCTTTTCTGAAACGTTGTCTCCTTCTGCTGGAACACTGACTTCTTTCATTTAATGCCTGCAGACTATAAAAGAGAACCCAACCCAAAAAGTTTGGTTGATTAGTCTGTGGCATTCTGTTAAACTGTTGCTTATGGCGGTCTCTGTGAGCTTCTCAGCGACATTCAGCCAGCCAGGTATCCTGCCTGCAGTAGATGGAATGTGGCAATGGAACGCTGGCTGCGCGTGTCATAATAGGCTCTGAGCTTTTATATACCTGTGCACAGCTGCAGCCACCTTCAGTCTGCTGCTGGACAGCCAGCAGCAGCAGCAGCAGGAGAGGTATGTAATCAGGAGCCCTCCTGCTAAGGGTAGACAGCTGCTCGTTCCACCCCACCCCCCGCCTTAATTGGTTCTCCTCCCTTCCAACGGTGTTGAGGCGGGTGGGAACAGCAGGGGGTGAAGGTGCTGTGTTTAAAGAGGTGGAGTTATGCAGATCTAAAACGCGTGGATTGCAGCAGCAGCAAGCCGAAAAGTGCAGGCATGTAAGGGATCTAGAGGTTGACAACATGTCTTCTTAACGGGAGTCCAGGAGCTCATCTCCACAAATGGACTTTTCAGGATCCTTGGGTGGCTCCGTAGTTTGAAACCAATTCTGGTTATCGCTTCTCGGCCTTTTGGCTAAGATCAAGTGTAGTATCTGTTCTTATCAGTTTAATATCTGATACGTCCCCTATCTGGGGACCATATATTAAATGGATTTTTAGAACAGGGAGATGGAAAAAGAGCTTGCTCTGTCCACTCCACGCATTGACCTGGTATTGCAGTATCTCCAGGACCGGTGCACCCCTTCTTTAATGCAGTTTCTAAAATCAGAAAGAATTGAATTCAATGTTTTTTGTTCATTTTGCTTGTTTGTCGGATTTTGGGATGGACTCTTTGGCTTTGCTTTTCTTCTCCTCATTGGATTTTTCATGTTCAAAGTTGCAGAAGCCAGATTACAAGCTCATTTTGGTTCAACTTCAGCAACTGTGCATTGCATTGCCATGTAATGTGATGCAATGCTATCTTTCTAGCTCTCCCTTTTTACTTCCTTTTGGATAAACAGACATATTAGGCAAGCATTTTGGAGCTTTCACCTAAATAACTACAGGTGGTGAGATAAGCTGCACAATATAATTGACCTTTCAGTATATTGTTGCACACACACCATCTATTTAGCAAATGCCCTTGTTATCAACAGCAGCCTTTTAAACTCACCTGAGCTAACAGGTATGTGCGCTGGTTACTCTGCTGCGCTTAAAATTTCTTTTTTGGTTTGCTACAATGCCTTTTCTGAAACGTTGTCTCCTTCTGCTGGAACACTGACTTCTTTCATTTAATGCCTGCAGACTATAAAAGAGAACCCAACCCAAAATGTTTGGTTGATTAGTCTGTGGCATTCTGTTAAACTGTTGCTTATGGCGGTCTCTGTGAGCTTCTCAGCGACATTCAGCCAGCCAGGTATCCTGCCTGCAGTAGATGGAATGTGGCAATGGAACGCTGGCTGCGCGTGTCATAATAGGCTCTGAGCCTTTATATACCTGTGCACAGCAGCAGCCACCTTCAGTCTGCTGCTGGACAGCCAGCAGCAGCAGCAGCAGGAGAGGTATGTAATCAGGAGCCCTCCTGCTAAGGGTAGACAGCTGCTCGTTCCACCCCACCCCCCGCCTTAATTGGTTCTCCTCCCTTCCAACGGTGTTGAGGCGGGTGGGAACAGCAGGGGGTGAAGGTGCTGTGTTTAAAGAGGTGGAGTTATGCAGATCTAAAACGCGTGGATTGCAGCAGCAGCAAGCCGAAAAGTGCAGGCATGTAAGGGATCTAGAGGTTGACAACATGACTTCTTAACGGGAGTCCAGGAGCTCATCTCCACAAATGGACTTTTCAGGATCCTTGGGTGGCTCCGTAGTTTGAAACCAATTCTGGTTATCGCTTCTCGGCCTTTTGGCTAAGATCAAGTGTAGTATCTGTTCTTATCAGTTTATTATCTGATACGTCCCCTATCTGGGGAAAATATATTAAATGGATTTTTAGAACAGGGAGATGGAAAAAGAGCTTGCTCTGTCCACTCCACGCATTGACCTGGTATTGCAGTATCTCCAGGACCGGTGCACCCCTTCTTTAATGCAGTTTCT
>NW_027371639.1:0-25077 GCF_046119375.1 Phyllobates terribilis
GAAGCTACTGACTGAATGAAAGGAGCTGGCATCTCACTCTCTTTGAATCTTCTTTATCATGCTAGGATTAGCAGGAAAAAGCAAAAAATTTCAGAATTGCACCTTGCAATGTGGAGATATTACTGTTTGTGCATTTACAATATTCATTGATTTTTGCCATTGAAAAACATGTTTTTCATATACCAGAAATGTTTGAAGCTACTGACTGAATGAAAGGAGCTGGCATCTCACTCTCTTTGAATCTTCTTTATCATGCTAGGATTAACAGGAAAAAGCTAAAAATTTCAGAATTGCACCGTGCAATGTGGAGATATTACTGTTTGTGCATTTACAATATTCATTGATTTTTGCCATTGAAAAACATGTTTTTCATATACCAGAAATGTTTGAAGCTACTGACTGAATGAAAGGAGCTGGCATCTCACTCTCTTTGAATCTTCTTTATCATGCTAGGATTAACAGGAAAAAGCAAAAAATTTCAGAATTGCACCGTGCAATGTGGAGATATTACTGTTTGTGCATTTACAATATTCATTGATTTTTGCCATTGAAAAACATGTTTTTCATATACCAGAAATGTTTGAAGCTACTGACTGAATGAAAGGAGCTGGCATCTCACTCTCTTTGAATCTTCTTTATCATGCTAGGATTAGCAGGAAAAAGCAAAAAATTTCAGAATTGCACCTTGCAATGTGGAGATATTACTGTTTGTGCATTTACAATATTCATTGATTTTTGCCATTGAAAAACATGTTTTTCATATACCAGAAATGTTTGAAGCTACTGACTGAATGAAAGGAGCTGGCATCTCACTCTCTTTGAATCTTCTTTATCATGCTAGGATTAGCAGGAAAAAGCAAAAAATTTCAGAATTGCACCTTGCAATGTGGAGATATTACTGTTTGTGCATTTACAATATTCATTGATTTTTGCCATTGAAAAACATGTTTTTCATATACCAGAAATGTTTGAAGCTACTGACTGAATGAAAGGAGCTGGCATCTCACTCTCTTTGAATCTTCTTTATCATGCTAGGATTAACAGGAAAAAGCTAAAAATTTCAGAATTGCACCGTGCAATGTGGAGATATTACTGTTTGTGCATTTACAATATTCATTGATTTTTGCCATTGAAAAACATGTTTTTCATATACCAGAAATGTTTGAAGCTACTGACTGAATGAAAGGAGCTGGCATCTCACTCTCTTTGAATCTTCTTTATCATGCTAGGATTAACAGGAAAAAGCAAAAAATTTCAGAATTGCACCTTGCAATGTGGAGATATTACTGTTTGTGCATTTACAATATTCATTGATTTTTGCCATTGAAAAACATGTTTTTCATATACCAGAAATGTTTGAAGCTACTGACTGAATGAAAGGAGCTGGCATCTCACTCTCTTTGAATCTTCTTTATCATGCTAGGATTAACAGGAAAAAGCTAAAAATTTCAGAATTGCACCGTGCAATGTGGAGATATTACTGTTTGTGCATTTACAATATTCATTGATTTTTGCCATTGAAAAACATGTTTTTCATATACCAGAAATGTTTGAAGCTACTGACTGAATGAAAGGAGCTGGCATCTCACTCTCTTTGAATCTTCTTTATCATGCTAGGATTAGCAGGAAAAAGCAAAAAATTTCAGAATTGCACCTTGCAATGTGGAGATATTACTGTTTGTGCATTTACAATATTCATTGATTTTTGCCATTGAAAAACATGTTTTTCATATACCAGAAATGTTTGAAGCTACTGACTGAATGAAAGGAGCTGGCATCTCACTCTCTTTGAATCTTCTTTATCATGCTAGGATTAACAGGAAAAAGCTAAAAATTTCAGAATTGCACCGTGCAATGTGGAGATATTACTGTTTGTGCATTTACAATATTCATTGATTTTTGCCATTGAAAAACATGTTTTTCATATACCAGAAATGTTTGAAGCTACTGACTGAATGAAAGGAGCTGGCATCTCACTCTCTTTGAATCTTCTTTATCATGCTAGGATTAACAGGAAAAAGCAAAAAATTTCAGAATTGCACCGTGCAATGTGGAGATATTACTGTTTGTGCATTTACAATATTCATTGATTTTTGCCATTGAAAAACATGTTTTTCATATACCAGAAATGTTTGAAGCTACTGACTGAATGAAAGGAGCTGGCATCTCACTCTCTTTGAATCTTCTTTATCATGCTAGGATTAGCAGGAAAAAGCAAAAAATTTCAGAATTGCACCTTGCAATGTGGAGATATTACTGTTTGTGCATTTACAATATTCATTGATTTTTGCCATTGAAAAACGTTTTTCATACACCAGAAATGTTTGAAGCTACTGACTGAATGAAAGGAGCTGGCATCTCACTCTCTTTGAATCTTCTTTATCATGCTAGGATTAACAGGAAAAAGCAAAGAATTTCAGAATTGCACCTTGCAATGTGGAGATATTACTGTTTGTGCATTTACAATATTCATTGATTTTTGCCATTGAAAAACATGTTTTTCATATACCAGAAATGTTTGAAGCTACTGACTGAATGAAAGGAGCTGGCATCTCACTCTCTTTGAATCTTCTTTATCATGCTAGGATTAGCAGGAAAAAGCAAAAAATTTCAGAATTGCACCTTGCAATGTGGAGATATTACTGTTTGTGCATTTACAATATTCATTGATTTTTGCCATTGAAAAACATGTTTTTCATATACCAGAAATGTTTGAAGCTACTGACTGAATGAAAGGAGCTGGCATCTCACTCTCTTTGAATCTTCTTTATCATGCTAGGATTAACAGGAAAAAGCTAAAAATTTCAGAATTGCACCGTGCAATGTGGAGATATTACTGTTTGTGCATTTACAATATTCATTGATTTTTGCCATTGAAAAACATGTTTTTCATATACCAGAAATGTTTGAAGCTACTGACTGAATGAAAGGAGCTGGCATCTCACTCTTTGAATCTTCTTTATCATGCTAGGATTAACAGGAAAAAGCAAAAAATTTCAGAATTGCACCGTGCAATGTGGAGATATTACTGTTTGTGCATTTACAATATTCATTGATTTTTGCCATTGAAAAACATGTTTTTCATATACCAGAAATGTTTGAAGCTACTGACTGAATGAAAGGAGCTGGCATCTCACTCTCTTTGAATCTTCTTTATCATGCTAGGATTAGCAGGAAAAAGCAAAAAATTTCAGAATTGCACCTTGCAATGTGGAGATATTACTGTTTGTGCATTTACAATATTCATTGATTTTTGCCATTGAAAAACATGTTTTTCATATACCAGAAATGTTTGAAGCTACTGACTGAATGAAAGGAGCTGGCATCTCACTCTCTTTGAATCTTCTTTATCATGCTAGGATTAACAGGAAAAAGCTAAAAATTTCAGAATTGCACCGTGCAATGTGGAGATATTACTGTTTGTGCATTTACAATATTCATTGATTTTTGCCTTTGAAAAACATGTTTTTCATATACCAGAAATGTTTGAAGCTACTGACTGAATGAAAGGAGCTGGCATCTCACTCTCTTTGAATCTTCTTTATCATGCTAGGATTAGCAGGAAAAAGCAAAAAATTTCAGAATTGCACCTTGCAATGTGGAGATATTACTGTTTGTGCATTTACAATATTCATTGATTTTTGCCATTGAAAAACGTTTTTCATATACCAGAAATGTTTGAAGCTACTGACTGAATGAAAGGAGCTGGCATCTCACTCTCTTTGAATCTTCTTTATCATGCTAGGATTAACAGGAAAAAGCAAAGAATTTCAGAATTGCACCTTGCAATGTGGAGATATTACTGTTTGTGCATTTACAATATTCATTGATTTTTGCCATTGAAAAACATGTTTTTCATATACCAGAAATGTTTGAAGCTACTGACTGAATGAAAGGAGCTGGCATCTCACTCTCTTTGAATCTTCTTTATCATGCTAGGATTAACAGGAAAAAGCTAAAAATTTCAGAATTGCACCGTGCAATGTGGAGATATTACTGTTTGTGCATTTACAATATTCATTGATTTTTGCCATTGAAAAACATGTTTTTCATATACCAGAAATGTTTGAAGCTACTGACTGAATGAAAGGAGCTGGCATCTCACTCTCTTTGAATCTTCTTTATCATGCTAGGATTAGCAGGAAAAAGCAAAAAATTTCAGAATTGCACCTTGCAATGTGGAGATATTACTGTTTGTGCATTTACAATATTCATTGATTTTTGCCATTGAAAAACATGTTTTTCATATACCAGAAATGTTTGAAGCTACTGACTGAATGAAAGGAGCTGGCATCTCACTCTCTTTGAATCTTCTTTATCATGCTAGGATTAACAGGAAAAAGCTAAAAATTTCAGAATTGCACCGTGCAATGTGGAGATATTACTGTTTGTGCATTTACAATATTCATTGATTTTTGCCATTGAAAAACATGTTTTTCATATACCAGAAATGTTTGAAGCTACTGACTGAATGAAAGGAGCTGGCATCTCACTCTCTTTGAATCTTCTTTATCATGCTAGGATTAGCAGGAAAAAGCAAAAAATTTCAGAATTGCACCTTGCAATGTGGAGATATTACTGTTTGTGCATTTACAATATTCATTGATTTTTGCCATTGAAAAACATGTTTTTCATATACCAGAAATGTTTGAAGCTACTGACTGAATGAAAGGAGCTGGCATCTCACTCTCTTTGAATCTTCTTTATCATGCTAGGATTAACAGGAAAAAGCAAAAAATTTCAGAATTGCACCTTGCAATGTGGAGATATTACTGTTTGTGCATTTACAATATTCATTGATTTTTGCCATTGAAAAACATGTTTTTCATATACCAGAAATGTTTGAAGCTACTGACTGAATGAAAGGAGCTGGCATCTCACTCTCTTTGAATCTTCTTTATCATGCTAGGATTAACAGGAAAAAGCTAAAAATTTCAGAATTGCACCGTGCAATGTGGAGATATTACTGTTTGTGCATTTACAATATTCATTGATTTTTGCCATTGAAAAACATGTTTTTCATATACCAGAAATGTTTGAAGCTACTGACTGAATGAAAGGAGCTGGCATCTCACTCTCTTTGAATCTTATCATGCTAGGATTAACAGGAAAAGGCAAAAAATTTCAGAATTGCACCTTGCAATGTGGAGATATTACTGTTTGTGCATTTACAATATTCATTGATTTTTGCCATTGAAAAACATGTTTTTCATATACCAGAAATGTTTGAAGCTACTGACTGAATGAAAGGAGCTGGCATCTCACTCTCTTTGAATCTTCTTTATCATGCTAGGATTAACAGGAAAAAGCTAAAAATTTCAGAATTGCACCGTGCAATGTGGAGATATTACTGTTTGTGCATTTACAATATTCATTGATTTTTGCCATTGAAAAACATGTTTTTCATATACCAGAAATGTTTGAAGCTACTGACTGAATGAAAGGAGCTGGCATCTCACTCTCTTTGAATCTTCTTTATCATGCTAGGATTAACAGGAAAAAGCAAAAAATTTCAGAATTGCACCGTGCAATGTGGAGATATTACTGTTTGTGCATTTACAATATTCATTGATTTTTGCCATTGAAAAACATGTTTTTCATATACCAGAAATGTTTGAAGCTACTGACTGAATGAAAGGAGCTGGCATCTCACTCTCTTTGAATCTTCTTTATCATGCTAGGATTAGCAGGAAAAAGCAAAAAATTTCAGAATTGCACCTTGCAATGTGGAGATATTACTGTTTGTGCATTTACAATATTCATTGATTTTTGCCATTGAAAAACATGTTTTTCATATACCAGAAATGTTTGAAGCTACTGACTGAATGAAAGGAGCTGGCATCTCACTCTCTTTGAATCTTCTTTATCATGCTAGGATTAACAGGAAAAAGCTAAAAATTTCAGAATTGCACCGTGCAATGTGGAGATATTACTGTTTGTGCATTTACAATATTCATTGATTTTTGCCATTGAAAAACATGTTTTTCATATACCAGAAATGTTTGAAGCTACTGACTGAATGAAAGGAGCTGGCATCTCACTCTCTTTGAATCTTCTTTATCATGCTAGCATTAGCAGGAAAAAGCAAAAAATTTCAGAATTGCACCTTGCAATGTGGAGATATTACTGTTTGTGCATTTACAATATTCATTGATTTTTGCCATTGAAAAACATGTTTTTCATATACCAGAAATGTTTGAAGCTACTGACTGAATGAAAGGAGCTGGCATCTCACTCTCTTTGAATCTTCTTTATCATGCTAGGATTAACAGGAAAAAGCTAAAAATTTCAGAATTGCACCGTGCAATGTGGAGATATTACTGTTTGTGCATTTACAATATTCATTGATTTTTGCCATTGAAAAACATGTTTTTCATATACCAGAAATGTTTGAAGCTACTGACTGAATGAAAGGAGCTGGCATCTCACTCTCTTTGAATCTTCTTTATCATGCTAGGATTAACAGGAAAAAGCAAAAAATTTCAGAATTGCACCGTGCAATGTGGAGATATTACTGTTTGTGCATTTACAATATTCATTGATTTTTGCCATTGAAAAACATGTTTTTCATATACCAGAAATGTTTGAAGCTACTGACTGAATGAAAGGAGCTGGCATCTCACTCTCTTTGAATCTTCTTTATCATGCTAGGATTAGCAGGAAAAAGCAAAAAATTTCAGAATTGCACCTTGCAATGTGGAGATATTACTGTTTGTGCATTTACAATATTCATTGATTTTTGCCATTGAAAAACGTTTTTCATACACCAGAAATGTTTGAAGCTACTGACTGAATGAAAGGAGCTGGCATCTCACTCTCTTTGAATCTTCTTTATCATGCTAGGATTAACAGGAAAAAGCAAAGAATTTCAGAATTGCACCTTGCAATGTGGAGATATTACTGTTTGTGCATTTACAATATTCATTGATTTTTGCCATTGAAAAACATGTTTTTCATATACCAGAAATGTTTGAAGCTACTGACTGAATGAAAGGAGCTGGCATCTCACTCTCTTTGAATCTTCTTTATCATGCTAGGATTAGCAGGAAAAAGCAAAAAATTTCAGAATTGCACCTTGCAATGTGGAGATATTACTGTTTGTGCATTTACAATATTCATTGATTTTTGCCATTGAAAAACATGTTTTTCATATACCAGAAATGTTTGAAGCTACTGACTGAATGAAAGGAGCTGGCATCTCACTCTCTTTGAATCTTCTTTATCATGCTAGGATTAACAGGAAAAAGCTAAAAATTTCAGAATTGCACCGTGCAATGTGGAGATATTACTGTTTGTGCATTTACAATATTCATTGATTTTTGCCATTGAAAAACATGTTTTTCATATACCAGAAATGTTTGAAGCTACTGACTGAATGAAAGGAGCTGGCATCTCACTCTTTGAATCTTCTTTATCATGCTAGGATTAACAGGAAAAAGCAAAAAATTTCAGAATTGCACCGTGCAATGTGGAGATATTACTGTTTGTGCATTTACAATATTCATTGATTTTTGCCATTGAAAAACATGTTTTTCATATACCAGAAATGTTTGAAGCTACTGACTGAATGAAAGGAGCTGGCATCTCACTCTCTTTGAATCTTCTTTATCATGCTAGGATTAGCAGGAAAAAGCAAAAAATTTCAGAATTGCACCTTGCAATGTGGAGATATTACTGTTTGTGCATTTACAATATTCATTGATTTTTGCCATTGAAAAACATGTTTTTCATATACCAGAAATGTTTGAAGCTACTGACTGAATGAAAGGAGCTGGCATCTCACTCTCTTTGAATCTTCTTTATCATGCTAGGATTAACAGGAAAAAGCTAAAAATTTCAGAATTGCACCGTGCAATGTGGAGATATTACTGTTTGTGCATTTACAATATTCATTGATTTTTGCCTTTGAAAAACATGTTTTTCATATACCAGAAATGTTTGAAGCTACTGACTGAATGAAAGGAGCTGGCATCTCACTCTCTTTGAATCTTCTTTATCATGCTAGGATTAGCAGGAAAAAGCAAAAAATTTCAGAATTGCACCTTGCAATGTGGAGATATTACTGTTTGTGCATTTACAATATTCATTGATTTTTGCCATTGAAAAACGTTTTTCATATACCAGAAATGTTTGAAGCTACTGACTGAATGAAAGGAGCTGGCATCTCACTCTCTTTGAATCTTCTTTATCATGCTAGGATTAACAGGAAAAAGCAAAGAATTTCAGAATTGCACCTTGCAATGTGGAGATATTACTGTTTGTGCATTTACAATATTCATTGATTTTTGCCATTGAAAAACATGTTTTTCATATACCAGAAATGTTTGAAGCTACTGACTGAATGAAAGGAGCTGGCATCTCACTCTCTTTGAATCTTCTTTATCATGCTAGGATTAACAGGAAAAAGCTAAAAATTTCAGAATTGCACCGTGCAATGTGGAGATATTACTGTTTGTGCATTTACAATATTCATTGATTTTTGCCATTGAAAAACATGTTTTTCATATACCAGAAATGTTTGAAGCTACTGACTGAATGAAAGGAGCTGGCATCTCACTCTCTTTGAATCTTCTTTATCATGCTAGGATTAGCAGGAAAAAGCAAAAAATTTCAGAATTGCACCTTGCAATGTGGAGATATTACTGTTTGTGCATTTACAATATTCATTGATTTTTGCCATTGAAAAACATGTTTTTCATATACCAGAAATGTTTGAAGCTACTGACTGAATGAAAGGAGCTGGCATCTCACTCTCTTTGAATCTTCTTTATCATGCTAGGATTAACAGGAAAAAGCTAAAAATTTCAGAATTGCACCGTGCAATGTGGAGATATTACTGTTTGTGCATTTACAATATTCATTGATTTTTGCCATTGAAAAACATGTTTTTCATATACCAGAAATGTTTGAAGCTACTGACTGAATGAAAGGAGCTGGCATCTCACTCTCTTTGAATCTTCTTTATCATGCTAGGATTAGCAGGAAAAAGCAAAAAATTTCAGAATTGCACCTTGCAATGTGGAGATATTACTGTTTGTGCATTTACAATATTCATTGATTTTTGCCATTGAAAAACATGTTTTTCATATACCAGAAATGTTTGAAGCTACTGACTGAATGAAAGGAGCTGGCATCTCACTCTCTTTGAATCTTCTTTATCATGCTAGGATTAACAGGAAAAAGCAAAAAATTTCAGAATTGCACCGTGCAATGTGGAGATATTACTGTTTGTGCATTTACAATATTCATTGATTTTTGCCATTGAAAAACATGTTTTTCATATACCAGAAATGTTTGAAGCTACTGACTGAATGAAAGGAGCTGGCATCTCAATCTCTTTGAATCTTATCATGCTAGGATTAACAGGAAAAAGCAAAAAATTTCAGAATTGCACCTTGCAATGTGGAGATATTACTGTTTGTGCATTTACAATATTCATTGATTTTTGCCATTGAAAAACATGTTTTTCATATACCAGAAATGTTTGAAGCTACTGACTGAATGAAAGGAGCTGGCATCTCACTCTCTTTGAATCTTCTTTATCATGCTAGGATTAACAGGAAAAAGCTAAAAATTTCAGAATTGCACCGTGCAATGTGGAGATATTACTGTTTGTGCATTTACAATATTCATTGATTTTTGCCATTGAAAAACATGTTTTTCATATACCAGAAATGTTTGAAGCTACTGACTGAATGAAAGGAGCTGGCATCTCACTCTCTTTGAATCTTCTTTATCATGCTAGGATTAGCAGGAAAAAGCAAAAAATTTCAGAATTGCACCTTGCAATGTGGAGATATTACTGTTTGTGCATTTACAATATTCATTGATTTTTGCCATTGAAAAACATGTTTTTCATATACCAGAAATGTTTGAAGCTACTGACTGAATGAAAGGAGCTGGCATCTCACTCTCTTTGAATCTTCTTTATCATGCTAGGATTAACAGGAAAAAGCTAAAAATTTCAGAATTGCACCGTGCAATGTGGAGATATTACTGTTTGTGCATTTACAATATTCATTGATTTTTGCCATTGAAAAACATGTTTTTCATATACCAGAAATGTTTGAAGCTACTGACTGAATGAAAGGAGCTGGCATCTCACTCTTTGAATCTTCTTTATCATGCTAGGATTAACAGGAAAAAGCAAAAAATTTCAGAATTGCACCGTGCAATGTGGAGATATTACTGTTTGTGCATTTACAATATTCATTGATTTTTGCCATTGAAAAACATGTTTTTCATATACCAGAAATGTTTGAAGCTACTGACTGAATGAAAGGAGCTGGCATCTCACTCTCTTTGAATCTTCTTTATCATGCTAGGATTAGCAGGAAAAAGCAAAAAATTTCAGAATTGCACCTTGCAATGTGGAGATATTACTGTTTGTGCATTTACAATATTCATTGATTTTTGCCATTGAAAAACATGTTTTTCATATACCAGAAATGTTTGAAGCTACTGACTGAATGAAAGGAGCTGGCATCTCACTCTCTTTGAATCTTCTTTATCATGCTAGGATTAACAGGAAAAAGCTAAAAATTTCAGAATTGCACCGTGCAATGTGGAGATATTACTGTTTGTGCATTTACAATATTCATTGATTTTTGCCTTTGAAAAACATGTTTTTCATATACCAGAAATGTTTGAAGCTACTGACTGAATGAAAGGAGCTGGCATCTCACTCTCTTTGAATCTTCTTTATCATGCTAGGATTAGCAGGAAAAAGCAAAAAATTTCAGAATTGCACCTTGCAATGTGGAGATATTACTGTTTGTGCATTTACAATATTCATTGATTTTTGCCATTGAAAAACGTTTTTCATATACCAGAAATGTTTGAAGCTACTGACTGAATGAAAGGAGCTGGCATCTCACTCTCTTTGAATCTTCTTTATCATGCTAGGATTAACAGGAAAAAGCAAAGAATTTCAGAATTGCACCTTGCAATGTGGAGATATTACTGTTTGTGCATTTACAATATTCATTGATTTTTGCCATTGAAAAACATGTTTTTCATATACCAGAAATGTTTGAAGCTACTGACTGAATGAAAGGAGCTGGCATCTCACTCTCTTTGAATCTTCTTTATCATGCTAGGATTAACAGGAAAAAGCTAAAAATTTCAGAATTGCACCGTGCAATGTGGAGATATTACTGTTTGTGCATTTACAATATTCATTGATTTTTGCCATTGAAAAACATGTTTTTCATATACCAGAAATGTTTGAAGCTACTGACTGAATGAAAGGAGCTGGCATCTCACTCTCTTTGAATCTTCTTTATCATGCTAGGATTAGCAGGAAAAAGCAAAAAATTTCAGAATTGCACCTTGCAATGTGGAGATATTACTGTTTGTGCATTTACAATATTCATTGATTTTTGCCATTGAAAAACATGTTTTTCATATACCAGAAATGTTTGAAGCTACTGACTGAATGAAAGGAGCTGGCATCTCACTCTCTTTGAATCTTCTTTATCATGCTAGGATTAACAGGAAAAAGCTAAAAATTTCAGAATTGCACCGTGCAATGTGGAGATATTACTGTTTGTGCATTTACAATATTCATTGATTTTTGCCATTGAAAAACATGTTTTTCATATACCAGAAATGTTTGAAGCTACTGACTGAATGAAAGGAGCTGGCATCTCACTCTCTTTGAATCTTCTTTATCATGCTAGGATTAGCAGGAAAAAGCAAAAAATTTCAGAATTGCACCTTGCAATGTGGAGATATTACTGTTTGTGCATTTACAATATTCATTGATTTTTGCCATTGAAAAACATGTTTTTCATATACCAGAAATGTTTGAAGCTACTGACTGAATGAAAGGAGCTGGCATCTCACTCTCTTTGAATCTTCTTTATCATGCTAGGATTAACAGGAAAAAGCAAAAAATTTCAGAATTGCACCGTGCAATGTGGAGATATTACTGTTTGTGCATTTACAATATTCATTGATTTTTGCCATTGAAAAACATGTTTTTCATATACCAGAAATGTTTGAAGCTACTGACTGAATGAAAGGAGCTGGCATCTCACTCTCTTTGAATCTTATCATGCTAGGATTAACAGGAAAAAGCAAAAAATTTCAGAATTGCACCTTGCAATGTGGAGATATTACTGTTTGTGCATTTACAATATTCATTGATTTTTGCCATTGAAAAACATGTTTTTCATATACCAGAAATGTTTGAAGCTACTGACTGAATGAAAGGAGCTGGCATCTCACTCTCTTTGAATCTTCTTTATCATGCTAGGATTAACAGGAAAAAGCTAAAAATTTCAGAATTGCACCGTGCAATGTGGAGATATTACTGTTTGTGCATTTACAATATTCATTGATTTTTGCCATTGAAAAACATGTTTTTCATATACCAGAAATGTTTGAAGCTACTGACTGAATGAAAGGAGCTGGCATCTCACTCTTTGAATCTTCTTTATCATGCTAGGATTAACAGGAAAAAGCAAAAAATTTCAGAATTGCACCGTGCAATGTGGAGATATTACTGTTTGTGCATTTACAATATTCATTGATTTTTGCCATTGAAATACATGTTTTTCATATACCAGAAATGTTTGAAGCTACTGACTGAATGAAAGGAGCTGGCATCTCACTCTCTTTGAATCTTCTTTATCATGCTAGGATTAGCAGGAAAAAGCAAAAAATTTCAGAATTGCACCTTGCAATGTGGAGATATTACTGTTTGTGCATTTACAATATTCATTGATTTTTGCCATTGAAAAACATGTTTTTCATATACCAGAAATGTTTGAAGCTACTGACTGAATGAAAGGAGCTGGCATCTCACTCTCTTTGAATCTTCTTTATCATGCTAGGATTAACAGGAAAAAGCTAAAAATTTCAGAATTGCACCGTGCAATGTGGAGATATTACTGTTTGTGCATTTACAATATTCATTGATTTTTGCCTTTGAAAAACATGTTTTTCATATACCAGAAATGTTTGAAGCTACTGACTGAATGAAAGGAGCTGGCATCTCACTCTCTTTGAATCTTCTTTATCATGCTAGGATTAGCAGGAAAAAGCAAAAAATTTCAGAATTGCACCTTGCAATGTGGAGATATTACTGTTTGTGCATTTACAATATTCATTGATTTTTGCCATTGAAAAACGTTTTTCATATACCAGAAATGTTTGAAGCTACTGACTGAATGAAAGGAGCTGGCATCTCACTCTCTTTGAATCTTCTTTATCATGCTAGGATTAACAGGAAAAAGCAAAGAATTTCAGAATTGCACCTTGCAATGTGGAGATATTACTGTTTGTGCATTTACAATATTCATTGATTTTTGCCATTGAAAAACATGTTTTTCATATACCAGAAATGTTTGAAGCTACTGACTGAATGAAAGGAGCTGGCATCTCACTCTCTTTGAATCTTCTTTATCATGCTAGGATTAACAGGAAAAAGCTAAAAATTTCAGAATTGCACCGTGCAATGTGGAGATATTACTGTTTGTGCATTTACAATATTCATTGATTTTTGCCATTGAAAAACATGTTTTTCATATACCAGAAATGTTTGAAGCTACTGACTGAATGAAAGGAGCTGGCATCTCACTCTCTTTGAATCTTCTTTATCATGCTAGGATTAGCAGGAAAAAGCAAAAAATTTCAGAATTGCACCTTGCAATGTGGAGATATTACTGTTTGTGCATTTACAATATTCATTGATTTTTGCCATTGAAAAACATGTTTTTCATATACCAGAAATGTTTGAAGCTACTGACTGAATGAAAGGAGCTGGCATCTCACTCTCTTTGAATCTTCTTTATCATGCTAGGATTAACAGGAAAAAGCTAAAAATTTCAGAATTGCACCGTGCAATGTGGAGATATTACTGTTTGTGCATTTACAATATTCATTGATTTTTGCCATTGAAAAACATGTTTTTCATATACCAGAAATGTTTGAAGCTACTGACTGAATGAAAGGAGCTGGCATCTCACTCTCTTTGAATCTTCTTTATCATGCTAGGATTAGCAGGAAAAAGCAAAAAATTTCAGAATTGCACCTTGCAATGTGGAGATATTACTGTTTGTGCATTTACAATATTCATTGATTTTTGCCATTGAAAAACATGTTTTTCATATACCAGAAATGTTTGAAGCTACTGACTGAATGAAAGGAGCTGGCATCTCACTCTCTTTGAATCTTCTTTATCATGCTAGGATTAACAGGAAAAAGCAAAAAATTTCAGAATTGCACCTTGCAATGTGGAGATATTACTGTTTGTGCATTTACAATATTCATTGATTTTTGCCATTGAAAAACATGTTTTTCATATACCAGAAATGTTTGAAGCTACTGACTGAATGAAAGGAGCTGGCATCTCACTCTCTTTGAATCTTCTTTATCATGCTAGGATTAACAGGAAAAAGCAAAAAATTTCAGAATTGCACCTTGCAATGTGGAGATATTACTGTTTGTGCATTTACAATATTCATTGATTTTTGCCATTGAAAAACATGTTTTTCATATACCAGAAATGTTTGAAGCTACTGACTGAATGAAAGGAGCTGGCATCTCACTCTCTTTGAATCTTCTTTATCATGCTAGGATTAACAGGAAAAAGCTAAAAATTTCAGAATTGCACCGTGCAATGTGGAGATATTACTGTTTGTGCATTTACAATATTCATTGATTTTTGCCATTGAAAAACATGTTTTTCATATACCAGAAATGTTTGAAGCTACTGACTGAATGAAAGGAGCTGGCATCTCACTCTCTTTGAATCTTATCATGCTAGGATTAACAGGAAAAAGCAAAAAATTTCAGAATTGCACCTTGCAATGTGGAGATATTACTGTTTGTGCATTTACAATATTCATTGATTTTTGCCATTGAAAAACATGTTTTTCATATACCAGAAATGTTTGAAGCTACTGACTGAATGAAAGGAGCTGGCATCTCACTCTCTTTGAATCTTCTTTATCATGCTAGGATTAACAGGAAAAAGCTAAAAATTTCAGAATTGCACCGTGCAATGTGGAGATATTACTGTTTGTGCATTTACAATATTCATTGATTTTTGCCATTGAAAAACATGTTTTTCATATACCAGAAATGTTTGAAGCTACTGACTGAATGAAAGGAGCTGGCATCTCACTCTCTTTGAATCTTCTTTATCATGCTAGGATTAACAGGAAAAAGCAAAAAATTTCAGAATTGCACCGTGCAATGTGGAGATATTACTGTTTGTGCATTTACAATATTCATTGATTTTTGCCATTGAAAAACATGTTTTTCATATACCAGAAATGTTTGAAGCTACTGACTGAATGAAAGGAGCTGGCATCTCACTCTCTTTGAATCTTCTTTATCATGCTAGGATTAGCAGGAAAAAGCAAAAAATTTCAGAATTGCACCTTGCAATGTGGAGATATTACTGTTTGTGCATTTACAATATTCATTGATTTTTGCCATTGAAAAACATGTTTTTCATATACCAGAAATGTTTGAAGCTACTGACTGAATGAAAGGAGCTGGCATCTCACTCTCTTTGAATCTTCTTTATCATGCTAGGATTAACAGGAAAAAGCTAAAAATTTCAGAATTGCACCGTGCAATGTGGAGATATTACTGTTTGTGCATTTACAATATTCATTGATTTTTGCCATTGAAAAACATGTTTTTCATATACCAGAAATGTTTGAAGCTACTGACTGAATGAAAGGAGCTGGCATCTCACTCTCTTTGAATCTTCTTTATCATGCTAGGATTAGCAGGAAAAAGCAAAAAATTTCAGAATTGCACCTTGCAATGTGGAGATATTACTGTTTGTGCATTTACAATATTCATTGATTTTTGCCATTGAAAAACGTTTTTCATATACCAGAAATGTTTGAAGCTACTGACTGAATGAAAGGAGCTGGCATCTCACTCTCTTTGAATCTTCTTTATCATGCTAGGATTAACAGGAAAAAGCAAAGAATTTCAGAATTGCACCGTGCAATGTGGAGATATTACTGTTTGTGCATTTACAATATTCATTGATTTTTGCCATTGAAAAACATGTTTTTCATATACCAGAAATGTTTGAAGCTACTGACTGAATGAAAGGAGCTGGCATCTCACTCTCTTTGAATCTTCTTTATCATGCTAGGATTAACAGGAAAAAGCAAAAAATTTCAGAATTGCACCTTGCAATGTGGAGATATTACTGTTTGTGCATTTACAATATTCATTGATTTTTGCCATTGAAAAACATGTTTTTCATATACCAGAAATGTTTGAAGCTACTGACAATGAAAGGAGCTGGCATCTCACTCTCTTTGAATCTTCTTTATCATGCTAGGATTAACAGGAAAAAGCTAAAAATTTCAGAATTGCACCGTGCAATGTTGAGATATTACTGTTTGTGCATTTACAATATTCATTGATTTTTGCCATTGAAAAACATGTTTTTCATATACCAGAAATGTTTGAAGCTACTGACTGAATGAAAGGAGCTGGCATCTCACTCTCTTTGAATCTTCTTTATCATGCTAGGATTAGCAGGAAAAAGCAAAAAATTTCAGAATTGCACCTTGCAATGTGGAGATATTACTGTTTGTGCATTTACAATATTCATTGATTTTTGCCATTGAAAAACATGTTTTTCATATACCAGAAATGTTTGAAGCTACTGACTGAATGAAAGGAGCTGGCATCTCACTCTCTTTGAATCTTCTTTATCATGCTAGGATTAACAGGAAAAAGCTAAAAATTTCATAATTGCACCGTGCAATGTGGAGATATTACTGTTTGTGCATTTACAATATTCATTGATTTTTGCCATTGAAAAACATGTCTTTCATATACCAGAAATGTTTGAAGCTACTGACTGAATGAAAGGAGCTGGCATCTCACTCTCTTTGAATCTTCTTTATCATGCTAGGATTAGCAGGAAAAAGCAAAAAATTTCAGAATTGCACCTTGCAATGTGGAGATATTACTGTTTGTGCATTTACAATATTCATTGATTTTTGCCATTGAAAAACATGTTTTTCATATACCAGAAATGTTTGAAGCTACTGACTGAATGAAAGGAGCTGGCATCTCACTCTCTTTGAATCTTCTTTATCATGCTAGGATTAACAGGAAAAAGCTAAAAATTTCAGAATTGCACCGTGCAATGTGGAGATATTACTGTTTGTGCATTTACAATATTCATTGATTTTTGCCATTGAAAAACATGTTTTTCATATACCAGAAATGTTTGAAGCTACTGACTGAATGAAAGGAGCTGGCATCTCACTCTCTTTGAATCTTCTTTATCATGCTAGGATTAGCAGGAAAAAGCAAAAAAATTCAGAATTGCACCTTGCAATGTGGAGATATTACTGTTTGTGCATTTACAATATTCATTGATTTTTGCCATTGAAAAACATGTTTTTCATATACCAGAAATGTTTGAAGCTACTGACTGAATGAAAGGAGCTGGCATCTCACTCTCTTTGAATCTTCTTTATCATGCTAGGATTAACAGGAAAAAGCAAAAAATTTCAGAATTGCACCTTGCAATGTGGAGATATTACTGTTTGTGCATTTACAATATTCATTGATTTTTGCCATTGAAAAACATGTTTTTCATATACCAGAAATGTTTGAAGCTACTGACTGAATGAAAGGAGCTGGCATCTCACTCTCTTTGAATCTTCTTTATCATGCTAGGATTAACAGGAAAAAGCTAAAAATTTCAGAATTGCACCGTGCAATGTGGAGATATTACTGTTTGTGCATTTACAATATTCATTGATTTTTGCCATTGAAAAACATGTTTTTCATATACCAGAAATGTTTGAAGCTACTGACTGAATGAAAGGAGCTGGCATCTCACTCTCTTTGAATCTTCTTTATCATGCTAGGATTAACAGGAAAAAGCAAAAAATTTCAGAATTGCACCTTGCAATGTGGAGATATTACTGTTTGTGCATTTACAATATTCATTGATTTTTGCCATTGAAAAACATGTTTTTCATATACCAGAAATGTTTGAAGCTACTGACTGAATGAAAGGAGCTGGCATCTCACTCTCTTTGAATCTTCTTTATCATGCTAGGATTAGCAGGAAAAAGCAAAAAATTTCAGAATTGCACCTTGCAATGTGGAGATATTACTGTTTGTGCATTTACAATATTCATTGATTTTTGCCATTGAAAAACATGTTTTTCATATACCAGAAATGTTTGAAGCTACTGACTGAATGAAAGGAGCTGGCATCTCACTCTCTTTGAATCTTCTTTATCATGCTAGGATTAACAGGAAAAAGCTAAAAATTTCAGAATTGCACCGTGCAATGTGGAGATATTACTGTTTGTGCATTTACAATATTCATTGATTTTTGCCATTGAAAAACATGTTTTTCATATACCAGAAATGTTTGAAGCTACTGACTGAATGAAAGGAGCTGGCATCTCACTCTCTTTGAATCTTCTTTATCATGCTAGGATTAACAGGAAAAAGCAAAAAATTTCAGAATTGCACCGTGCAATGTGGAGATATTACTGTTTGTGCATTTACAATATTCATTGATTTTTGCCATTGAAAAACATGTTTTTCATATACCAGAAATGTTTGAAGCTACTGACTGAATGAAAGGAGCTGGCATCTCACTCTCTTTGAATCTTCTTTATCATGCTAGGATTAGCAGGAAAAAGCAAAAAATTTCAGAATTGCACCTTGCAATGTGGAGATATTACTGTTTGTGCATTTACAATATTCATTGATTTTTGCCATTGAAAAACATGTTTTTCATATACCAGAAATGTTTGAAGCTACTGACTGAATGAAAGGAGCTGGCATCTCACTCTCTTTGAATCTTCTTTATCATGCTAGGATTAACAGGAAAAAGCTAAAAATTTCAGAATTGCACCGTGCAATGTGGAGATATTACTGTTTGTGCATTTACAATATTCATTGATTTTTGCCTTTGAAAAACATGTTTTTCATATACCAGAAATGTTTGAAGCTACTGACTGAATGAAAGGAGCTGGCATCTCACTCTCTTTGAATCTTCTTTATCATGCTAGGATTAGCAGGAAAAAGCAAAAAATTTCAGAATTGCACCTTGCAATGTGGAGATATTACTGTTTGTGCATTTACAATATTCATTGATTTTTGCCATTGAAAAACGTTTTTCATATACCAGAAATGTTTGAAGCTACTGACTGAATGAAAGGAGCTGGCATCTCACTCTCTTTGAATCTTCTTTATCATGCTAGGATTAACAGGAAAAAGCAAAGAATTTCAGAATTGCACCTTGCAATGTGGAGATATTACTGTTTGTGCATTTACAATATTCATTGATTTTTGCCATTGAAAAACATGTTTTTCATATACCAGAAATGTTTGAAGCTACTGACTGAATGAAAGGAGCTGGCATCTCACTCTCTTTGAATCTTCTTTATCATGCTAGGATTAACAGGAAAAAGCTAAAAATTTCAGAATTGCACCGTGCAATGTGGAGATATTACTGTTTGTGCATTTACAATATTCATTGATTTTTGCCATTGAAAAACATGTTTTTCATATACCAGAAATGTTTGAAGCTACTGACTGAATGAAAGGAGCTGGCATCTCACTCTCTTTGAATCTTCTTTATCATGCTAGGATTAGCAGGAAAAAGCAAAAAATTTCAGAATTGCACCTTGCAATGTGGAGATATTACTGTTTGTGCATTTACAATATTCATTGATTTTTGCCATTGAAAAACATGTTTTTCATATACCAGAAATGTTTGAAGCTACTGACTGAATGAAAGGAGCTGGCATCTCACTCTCTTTGAATCTTCTTTATCATGCTAGGATTAACAGGAAAAAGCTAAAAATTTCAGAATTGCACCGTGCAATGTGGAGATATTACTGTTTGTGCATTTACAATATTCATTGATTTTTGCCATTGAAAAACATGTTTTTCATATACCAGAAATGTTTGAAGCTACTGACTGAATGAAAGGAGCTGGCATCTCACTCTCTTTGAATCTTCTTTATCATGCTAGGATTAACAGGAAAAAGCTAAAAATTTCAGAATTGCACCGTGCAATGTGGAGATATTACTGTTTGTGCATTTACAATATTCATTGATTTTTGCCATTGAAAAACATGTTTTTCATATACCAGAAATGTTTGAAGCTACTGACTGAATGAAAGGAGCTGGCATCTCACTCTCTTTGAATCTTCTTTATCATGCTAGGATTAACAGGAAAAAGCAAAAAATTTCAGAATTGCACCGTGCAATGTGGAGATATTACTGTTTGTGCATTTACAATATTCATTGATTTTTGCCATTGAAAAACATGTTTTTCATATACCAGAAATGTTTGAAGCTACTGACTGAATGAAAGGAGCTGGCATCTCACTCTCTTTGAATCTTCTTTATCATGCTAGGATTAGCAGGAAAAAGCAAAAAATTTCAGAATTGCACCTTGCAATGTGGAGATATTACTGTTTGTGCATTTACAATATTCATTGATTTTTGCCATTGAAAAACATGTTTTTCATATACCAGAAATGTTTGAAGCTACTGACTGAATGAAAGGAGCTGGCATCTCACTCTCTTTGAATCTTCTTTATCATGCTAGGATTAACAGGAAAAAGCTAAAAATTTCAGAATTGCACCGTGCAATGTGGAGATATTACTGTTTGTGCATTTACAATATTCATTGATTTTTGCCTTTGAAAAACATGTTTTTCATATACCAGAAATGTTTGAAGCTACTGACTGAATGAAAGGAGCTGGCATCTCACTCTCTTTGAATCTTCTTTATCATGCTAGGATTAGCAGGAAAAAGCAAAAAATTTCAGAATTGCACCTTGCAATGTGGAGATATTACTGTTTGTGCATTTACAATATTCATTGATTTTTGCCATTGAAAAACGTTTTTCATATACCAGAAATGTTTGAAGCTACTGACTGAATGAAAGGAGCTGGCATCTCACTCTCTTTGAATCTTCTTTATCATGCTAGGATTAACAGGAAAAAGCAAAGAATTTCAGAATTGCACCTTGCAATGTGGAGATATTACTGTTTGTGCATTTACAATATTCATTGATTTTTGCCATTGAAAAACATGTTTTTCATATACCAGAAATGTTTGAAGCTACTGACTGAATGAAAGGAGCTGGCATCTCACTCTCTTTGAATCTTCTTTATCATGCTAGGATTAACAGGAAAAAGCTAAAAATTTCAGAATTGCACCGTGCAATGTGGAGATATTACTGTTTGTGCATTTACAATATTCATTGATTTTTGCCATTGAAAAACATGTTTTTCATATACCAGAAATGTTTGAAGCTACTGACTGAATGAAAGGAGCTGGCATCTCACTCTCTTTGAATCTTCTTTATCATGCTAGGATTAGCAGGAAAAAGCAAAAAATTTCAGAATTGCACCTTGCAATGTGGAGATATTACTGTTTGTGCATTTACAATATTCATTGATTTTTGCCATTGAAAAACATGTTTTTCATATACCAGAAATGTTTGAAGCTACTGACTGAATGAAAGGAGCTGGCATCTCACTCTCTTTGAATCTTCTTTATCATGCTAGGATTAACAGGAAAAAGCTAAAAATTTCAGAATTGCACCGTGCAATGTGGAGATATTACTGTTTGTGCATTTACAATATTCATTGATTTTTGCCATTGAAAAACATGTTTTTCATATACCAGAAATGTTTGAAGCTACTGACTGAATGAAAGGAGCTGGCATCTCACTCTCTTTGAATCTTCTTTATCATGCTAGGATTAGCAGGAAAAAGCAAAAAATTTCAGAATTGCACCTTGCAATGTGGAGATATTACTGTTTGTGCATTTACAATATTCATTGATTTTTGCCATTGAAAAACATGTTTTTCATATACCAGAAATGTTTGAAGCTACTGACTGAATGAAAGGAGCTGGCATCTCACTCTCTTTGAATCTTCTTTATCATGCTAGGATTAACAGCAAAAAGCAAAAAATTTCAGAATTGCACCTTGCAATGTGGAGATATTACTGTTTGTGCATTTACAATATTCATTGATTTTTGCCATTGAAAAACATGTTTTTCATATACCAGAAATGTTTGAAGCTACTGACTGAATGAAAGGAGCTGGCATCTCACTCTCTTTGAATCTTCTTTATCATGCTAGGATTAACAGGAAAAAGCAAAAAATTTCAGAATTGCACCTTGCAATGTGGAGATATTACTGTTTGTGCATTTACAATATTCATTGATTTTTGCCATTGAAAAACATGTTTTTCATATACCAGAAATGTTTGAAGCTACTGACTGAATGAAAGGAGCTGGCATCTCACTCTCTTTGAATCTTCTTTATCATGCTAGGATTAACAGGAAAAAGCTAAAAATTTCAGAATTGCACCGTGCAATGTGGAGATATTACTGTTTGTGCATTTACAATATTCATTGATTTTTGCCATTGAAAAACATGTTTTTCATATACCAGAAATGTTTGAAGCTACTGACTGAATGAAAGGAGCTGGCATCTCACTCTCTTTGAATCTTATCATGCTAGGATTAACAGGAAAAAGCAAAAAATTTCAGAATTGCACCTTGCAATGTGGAGATATTACTGTTTGTGCATTTACAATATTCATTGATTTTTGCCATTGAAAAACATGTTTTTCATATACCAGAAATGTTTGAAGCTACTGACTGAATGAAAGGAGCTGGCATCTCACTCTCTTTGAATCTTCTTTATCATGCTAGGATTAACAGGAAAAAGCTAAAAATTTCAGAATTGCACCGTGCAATGTGGAGATATTACTGTTTGTGCATTTACAATATTCATTGATTTTTGCCATTGAAAAACATGTTTTTCATATACCAGAAATGTTTGAAGCTACTGACTGAATGAAAGGAGCTGGCATCTCACTCTCTTTGAATCTTCTTTATCATGCTAGGATTAACAGGAAAAAGCAAAAAATTTCAGAATTGCACCGTGCAATGTGGAGATATTACTGTTTGTGCATTTACAATATTCATTGATTTTTGCCATTGAAAAACATGTTTTTCATATACCAGAAATGTTTGAAGCTACTGACTGAATGAAAGGAGCTGGCATCTCACTCTCTTTGAATCTTCTTTATCATGCTAGGATTAGCAGGAAAAAGCAAAAAATTTCAGAATTGCACCTTGCAATGTGGAGATATTACTGTTTGTGCATTTACAATATTCATTGATTTTTGCCATTGAAAAACATGTTTTTCATATACCAGAAATGTTTGAAGCTACTGACTGAATGAAAGGAGCTGGCATCTCACTCTCTTTGAATCTTCTTTATCATGCTAGGATTAACAGGAAAAAGCTAAAAATTTCAGAATTGCACCGTGCAATGTGGAGATATTACTGTTTGTGCATTTACAATATTCATTGATTTTTGCCATTGAAAAACATGTTTTTCATATACCAGAAATGTTTGAAGCTACTGACTGAATGAAAGGAGCTGGCATCTCACTCTCTTTGAATCTTCTTTATCATGCTAGGATTAGCAGGAAAAAGCAAAAAATTTCAGAATTGCACCTTGCAATGTGGAGATATTACTGTTTGTGCATTTACAATATTCATTGATTTTTGCCATTGAAAAACGTTTTTCATATACCAGAAATGTTTGAAGCTACTGACTGAATGAAAGGAGCTGGCATCTCACTCTCTTTGAATCTTCTTTATCATGCTAGGATTAACAGGAAAAAGCAAAGAATTTCAGAATTGCACCGTGCAATGTGGAGATATTACTGTTTGTGCATTTACAATATTCATTGATTTTTGCCATTGAAAAACATGTTTTTCATATACCAGAAATGTTTGAAGCTACTGACTGAATGAAAGGAGCTGGCATCTCACTCTCTTTGAATCTTCTTTATCATGCTAGGATTAACAGGAAAAAGCAAAAAATTTCAGAATTGCACCTTGCAATGTGGAGATATTACTGTTTGTGCATTTACAATATTCATTGATTTTTGCCATTGAAAAACATGTTTTTCATATACCAGAAATGTTTGAAGCTACTGACAATGAAAGGAGCTGGCATCTCACTCTCTTTGAATCTTCTTTATCATGCTAGGATTAACAGGAAAAAGCTAAAAATTTCAGAATTGCACCGTGCAATGTTGAGATATTACTGTTTGTGCATTTACAATATTCATTGATTTTTGCCATTGAAAAACATGTTTTTCATATACCAGAAATGTTTGAAGCTACTGACTGAATGAAAGGAGCTGGCATCTCACTCTCTTTGAATCTTCTTTATCATGCTAGGATTAGCAGGAAAAAGCAAAAAATTTCAGAATTGCACCTTGCAATGTGGAGATATTACTGTTTGTGCATTTACAATATTCATTGATTTTTGCCATTGAAAAACATGTTTTTCATATACCAGAAATGTTTGAAGCTACTGACTGAATGAAAGGAGCTGGCATCTCACTCTCTTTGAATCTTCTTTATCATGCTAGGATTAACAGGAAAAAGCTAAAAATTTCATAATTGCACCGTGCAATGTGGAGATATTACTGTTTGTGCATTTACAATATTCATTGATTTTTGCCATTGAAAAACATGTCTTTCATATACCAGAAATGTTTGAAGCTACTGACTGAATGAAAGGAGCTGGCATCTCACTCTCTTTGAATCTTCTTTATCATGCTAGGATTAACAGGAAAAAGCTAAAAATTTCAGAATTGCACCGTGCAATGTGGAGATATTACTGTTTGTGCATTTACAATATTCATTGATTTTTGCCATTGAAAAACATGTTTTTCATATACCAGAAATGTTTGAAGCTACTGACTGAATGAAAGGAGCTGGCATCTCACTCTCTTTGAATCTTCTTTATCATGCTAGGATTAACAGGAAAAAGCAAAAAATTTCAGAATTGCACCGTGCAATGTGGAGATATTACTGTTTGTGCATTTACAATATTCATTGATTTTTGCCATTGAAAAACATGTTTTTCATATACCAGAAATGTTTGAAGCTACTGACTGAATGAAAGGAGCTGGCATCTCACTCTCTTTGAATCTTCTTTATCATGCTAGGATTAGCAGGAAAAAGCAAAAAATTTCAGAATTGCACC
>NW_027371640.1:0-25055 GCF_046119375.1 Phyllobates terribilis
AATGCGGAGAAATTACTGTTTGTGCATTTACAATATTCAATGATTTTTGCCATTGAAAAACGTCCAGAAATGATTGAAGCTACTGACTGAATGAAAGGAGCTGGCATCTCACTCTCTTTGAATCTTCTTTACCATGCTAAGAGGAGCAGGAAAAAGCAAAAAATTTCAGAATTGCACCTTGCAATGCGGAGAAATTACTGTTTGTGCATTTACAATATTCATTGATTTTTGCCATTGAAAAACATCATGTTATTCATATACCAGAAATGTTTGAAGCTACTGACTGAATGAAAGGAGCTGGCATCTCACTCTCTTTGAATCTTCTTTATCATGCTAAGAGGAGCAGGAAAAAGCAAAAAATTTCAGAATTGCACCTTGCAATGCGGAGAAATTACTGTCTGTGCATTTACAATATTCATTGATTTTTGCCACTGAAAAACGTCCAGAAATGATTGAAGCTACTGACTGAATGAAAGGAGCTGGCATTTCACTCTCTTTGATTCTTCTTTATCATGCTAAGAGGAGCAGGAAAAAGCAAAAAATTTCAGAATTGCACCTTGCAATGTGGAGAAATTACTGTTTGTGCATTTACAATATTCATTGATTTTTGCCATTGAAAAACGTCCAGAAATGATTGAAGCTACTGACTGAATGAAAGGAGCTGGCATCTCACTCTCTTTGAATCTTCTTTATCATGCTAAGAGGAGCAGGAAAAAGCAAAAAATTTCAGAATTGCACCTTGCAATGCGGAGAAATTACTGTTTGTGCATTTACAATATTCATTGATTTTTGCCATTGAAAAACATCATGTTATTCATATACCAGAAATGTTTGAAGCTACTGACTGAAGGAAAGGAGCTGGCATCTCACTCTCTTTGAATCTTCTTTATCATGCTTAGAGGAGCAGGAAAAAGCAAAAATTTCAGAATTGCACCTTGCAATGCGGAGAAATTACTGTTTGTGCATTTACAATATTCATTGATTTTTGCCATTGAAAAACGTCCAGAAATGATTGAAGCTACTGACTGAATGAAAGGAGCTGGCATCTCACTCTCTTTGAATCTTGTTTATCATGCTAAGAGGAGCAGGAAAAAGCAAAAAATTTCAGAATTGCACCTTGCAATGCGGAGAAATTACTGTTTGTGCATTTACAATATTCATTGATTTTTGCCATTGAAAAACATCATGTTATTCATATAAGAGAAATGTTTGAAGCTACTGACTGAATGAAAGGAGCTGGCATCTCACTCTCTTTGAATCTTCTTTATCATGCTAAGAGGAGCAGGAAAAAGCAAAAAATTTCAGAATTGCACCTTGCAATGCGGAGAAATTACTGTTTGTGCATTTACAATATTCATTGATCTTTGCCATTGAAAAACGTCCAGAAATGATTGAAGCTACTGACTGAATGAAAGGAGCTGGCATCTCACTCTCTTTGAATTCTTCTTTATCATGCTAAGAGGAGCAGGAAAAAGCAAAAATATCTCAGAATTGCACCTTGCAATGCGGAGAAATTTCTGTTTGTGCATTTACAATATTCATTGATTTTTGCCATTGAAAAACGTCCAGAAATGATTGAAGCTACTGACTGAATGAAAGGAGCTGGCATCTCACTCTCTTTGAATCTTCTTTATCATGCTAAGAGGAGCAGGAAAAAGCAAAAAATTTCAGAATTGCACCTTGCAATGCGGAGAAATTACTGTTTGTGCATTTACAATATTCATTGATTTTTGCATTGAAAAACATCATGTTATTCATATACCAGAAATGTTTGAAGCTACTGACTGAATGAAAGGAGCTGGCATCTCACTCTCTTTGAATCTTCTTTATCATGCTAAGAGGAGCAGGAAAAAGCAAAAAATTTCAGAATTGCACCTTGCAATGCGGAGAAATTACTGTCTGTGCATTTACAATATTCATTGATTTTTGCCACTGAAAAACGTCCAGAAATGATTGAAGCTACTGACTGAATGAAAGGAGCTGGCATCTCACTCTCTTTGATTCTTCTTTATCATGCTAAGAGGAGCAGGAAAAAGCAAAAAATTTCAGAATTGCACCTTGCAATGTGGAGAAATTACTGTTTGTGCATTTACAATATTCATTGATTTTTGCCATTGAAAAACGTCCAGAAATGATTGAAGCTACTGACTGAATGAAAGGAGCTGGCATCTCACTCTCTTTGAATCTTCTTTATCATGCTAAGAGGAGCAGGAAAAAGCAAAAAATTTCAGAATTGCACCTTGCAATGCGGAGAAATTACTGTTTGTGCATTTACAATATTCATTGATTTTTGCCATTGAAAAACATCATGTTATTCATATACCAGAAATGATTGAAGCTACTGACTGAATGAAAGGAGCTGGCATCTCACTCTCTTTGAATCTTCTTTATCATGCTAAGGTGAGCAGGAAAAAGCAAAAAAATTCAGAATTGCACCTTGCAATGCGGAGAAATTGCTGTTTGTGCATTTACAATATTCAATGATTTTTGCCATTGAAAAACGTCCAGAAATGATTGAAGCTACTGACTGAATGAAAGGAGCTGGCATCTCACTCTCTTTGAATCTTCTTTATCATGCTAAGAGGAGCAGGAAAAAGCAAAAAATTTCAGAATTGCACCTTGCAATGCGGAGAAATTACTGTTTGTGCATCTACAATATTCATTGATTTTTGCCATTGAAAAACATCATGTTATTCATATACCAGAAATGTTTGAAGCTACTGACTGAATGAAAGGAGCTGGCATCTCACTCTCTTTGAATCTTTTTTATCATGCTAAGAGGAGCAGGAAAAAGCAAAAAATTTCAGAATTGCACCTTGCAATGCGGAGAAATTACTGTTTGTGCATTTACAATATTCATTGATTTTTGCCATTGAAAAACGTCCAGAAATGATTGAAGCTACTGACTGAATGAAAGGAACTGGCATCTCACTCTCTTTGAATCTTGTTTATCATGCTAAGAGGAGCAGGAAAAAGCAAAAAATTTCAGAATTGCACCTTGCAATGCGGAGAAATTACTGTTTGTGCATTTACAATATTCATTGATTTTTGCCATTGAAAAACGTCCAGAAATGATTGAAGCTACTGACTGAATGAAAGGAACTGGCATCTCACTCTCTTTGAATCTTGTTTATCATGCTAAGAGGAGCAGGAAAAAGCAAAAAATTTCAGAATTGCACCTTGCAATGCGGAGAAATTACTGTTTGTGCATTTACAATATTCATTGATTTTTGCCATTGAAAAACGTCCAGAAATGATTGAAGCTACTGACTGAATGAAAGGAGCTGGCATCTCACTCTCTTTGAATCTTCTTTATCATGCTAAGAGGAGCAGGAAAAAGCAAAAAATTTCAGAATTGCACCTTGCAATGCGGAGAAATTACTGTTTGTGCATTTACAATATTCATTGATTTTTGCCATTGAAAAACATCATGTTATTCATATACCAGAAATGATTGAAGCTACTGACTGAATGAAAGGAGCTGGCATCTCATTCTCTTTGAATCTTCTTTATCATGCTAAGAGGAGCAGGAAAAAGCAAAAAATTTCAGAATTGCACCTTGCAATGCGGAGAAATTACTGTTTGTGCATTTACAATATTCAATGATTTTTGCCATTGAAAAACGTCCAGAAATGATTGAAGCTACTGACTGAATGAAAGGAGCTGGCATCTCACTCTCTTTGAATCTTGTTTATCATGCTAAGAGGAGCAGGAAAAAGCAAAAAATTTCAGAATTGCACCTTGCAATGCGGAGAAATTACTGTTTGTGCATTTACAATATTCATTGATTTTTGCCATTGAAAAACGTCCAGAAATGATTGAAGCTACTGACTGAATGAAAGGAGCTGGCATCTCACTCTCTTTGAATCTTCTTTATCATGCTAAGAGGAGCAGGAAAAAGCAAAAAATTTCAGAATTGCACCTTGCAATGCGGAGAAATTACTGTTTGTGCATTTACAATATTCATTGATTTTTGCCATTGAAAAACGTCCAGAAATGATTGAAGCTACTGACTGAATGAAAGGAGCTGGCATCTCACTCTCTTTGAATCTTCTTTATCATGCTAAGAGGAGCAGGAAAAAGCAAAAAATTTCAGAATTGCACCTTGCAATGCGGAGAAATTACTGTTTGTGCATTTACAATATTCATTGATTTTTGCCATTGAAAAACGTCCAGAAATGATTGAAGCTACTGACTGAATGAAAGGAGCTGGCATCTCACTCTCTTTGAATCTTCTTTATCATGCTAAGAGGAGCAGGAAAAAGCAAAACATTTCAGAATTGCACCTTGCAATGCGGAGAAATTACTGTTTGTGCATTTACAATATTCATTGATTTTTGCCATTGAAAAACGTCCAGAAATGATTGAAGCTACTGACTGAATGAAAGGAGCTGGCATCTCACTCTCTTTGAATCTTGTTTATCATGCTAAGAGGAGCAGGAAAAAGCAAAAAATTTCAGAATTGCACCTTGCAATGCGGAGAAATTACTGTTTGTGCATTTACAATATTCATTGATTTTTGCCATTGAAAAACGTCCAGAAATGATTGAAGCTACTGACTGAATGAAAGGAGCTGGCATCTCACTCTCTTTGAATCTTCTTTATCATGCTAAGAGGAGCAGGAAAAAGCAAAAAATTTCAGAATTGCACCTTGCAATGCGGAGAAATTACTGTTTGTGCATTTACAATATTCATTGATTTTTGCCATTGAAAAACGTCCAGAAATGATTGAAGCTACTGACTGAATGAAAGGAGCTGGCATCTCACTCTCTTTGAATCTTGTTTATCATGCTAAGAGGAGCAGGAAAAAGCAAAAATTTCAGAATTGCACCTTGCAATGCGGAGAAATTACTGTTTGTGCATTTACAATATTCAATGATTTTTGCCATTGAAAAACGTCCAGAAATGATTGAAGCTACTGACTGAATGAAAGGAGCTGGCATCTCACTCTCTTTGAATCTTCTTTACCATGCTAAGAGGAGCAGGAAAAAGCAAAAAATTTCAGAATTGCACCTTGCAATGCGGAGAAATTACTGTTTGTGCATTTACAATATTCATTGATTTTTGCCATTGAAAAACATCATGTTATTCATATACCAGAAATGTTTGAAGCTACTGACTGAATGAAAGGAGCTGGCATCTCACTCTCTTTGTATCTTCTTTATCATGCTAAGAGGAGCAGGAAAAAGCAAAAAATTTCAGAATTGCACCTTGCAATGCGGAGAAATTACTGTTTGTGCATTTACAATATTCAATGATTTTTGCCATTGAAAAACGTCCAGAAATGATTGAAGCTACTGACTGAATGAAAGGAGCTGGCATCTCACTCTCTTTGAATCTTGTTTATCATGCTAAGAGGAGCAGGAAAAAGCAAAAAATTTCAGAATTGCACCTTGCAATGCGGAGAAATTACTGTTTGTGCATTTACAATATTCATTGATTTTTGCCATTGAAAAACGTCCAGAAATGATTGAAGCTACTGACTGAATGAAAGGAGCTGGCATCTCACTCTCTTTGAATCTTCTTTATCATGCTAAGAGGAGCAGGAAAAAGCAAAAAATTTCAGAATTGCACCTTGCAATGCGGAGAAATTACTGTTTGTGCATTTACAATATTCATTGATTTTTGCCATTGAAAAACGTCCAGAAATGATTGAAGCTACTGACTGAATGAAAGGAGCTGGCATCTCACTCTCTTTGAATCTTCTTTATCATGCTAAGAGGAGCAGGAAAAAGCAAAAAATTTCAGAATTGCACCTTGCAATGCGGAGAAATTACTGTTTGTGCATTTACAATATTCAATGATTTTTGCCATTGAAAAACGTCCAGAAATGATTGAAGCTACTGACTGAATGAAAGGAGCTGGCATCTCACTCTCTTTGAATCTTCTTTACCATGCTAAGAGGAGCAGGAAAAAGCAAAAAATTTCAGAATTGCACCTTGCAATGCGGAGAAATTACTGTTTGTGCATTTACAATATTCATTGATTTTTGCCATTGAAAAACATCATGTTATTCATATACCAGAAATGTTTGAAGCTACTGACTGAATGAAAGGAGCTGGCATCTCACTCTCTTTGTATCTTCTTTATCATGCTAAGAGGAGCAGGAAAAAGCAAAAAATTTCAGAATTGCACCTTGCAATGCGGAGAAATTACTGTTTGTGCATTTACAATATTCAATGATTTTTGCCATTGAAAAACGTCCAGAAATGATTGAAGCTACTGACTGAATGAAAGGAGCTGGCATCTCACTCTCTTTGAATCTTGTTTATCATGCTAAGAGGAGCAGGAAAAAGCAAAAAATTTCAGAATTGCACCTTGCAATGCGGAGAAATTACTGTTTGTGCATTTACAATATTCATTGATTTTTGCCATTGAAAAACGTCCAGAAATGATTGAAGCTACTGACTGAATGAAAGGAGCTGGCATCTCACTCTCTTTGAATCTTCTTTATCATGCTAAGAGGAGCAGGAAAAAGCAAAAAATTTCAGAATTGCACCTTGCAATGCGGAGAAATTACTGTTTGTGCATTTACAATATTCATTGATTTTTGCCATTGAAAAACGTCCAGAAATGATTGAAGCTACTGACTGAATGAAAGGAGCTGGCATCTCACTCTCTTTGAATCTTCTTTATCATGCTAAGAGGAGCAGGAAAAAGCAAAAAATTTCAGAATTGCACCTTGCAATGCGGAGAAATTACTGTTTGTGCATTTACAATATTCAATGATTTTTGCCATTGAAAAACGTCCAGAAATGATTGAAGCTACTGACTGAATGAAAGGAGCTGGCATCTCACTCTCTTTGAATCTTCTTTATCATGCTAAGAGGAGCAGGAAAAAGCAAAAAATTTCAGAATTGCACCTTGCAATGCGGAGAAATTACTGTTTGTGCATTTACAATATTCATTGATTTTTGCCATTGAAAAACATCATGTTATTCATATACCAGAAATGTTTGAAGCTACTGACTGAATGAAAGGAGCTGGCATCTCACTCTCTTTGAATCTTCTTTATCATGCTAAGAGGAGCAGGAAAAAGCAAAAAATTTCAGAATTGCACCTTGCAATGCGGAGAAATTACTGTTTGTGCATTTACAATATTCATTGATTTTTGCCATTGAAAAACATCATGTCATTCATATACCAGAAATGTTTGAAGCTACTGACTGAATGAAAGGAGCTGGCATCTCACTCTCTTTGAATCTTCTTTATCATGCTAAGAGGAGCAGGAAAAAGCAAAAAATTTCAGAATTGCACCTTGCAATGCGGAGAAATTACTGTTTGTGCATTTACAATATTCATTGATTTTTGCCATTGAAAAACATCATGTTATTCATATTCCAGAAATGATTGAAGCTACTGACTGAATGAAAGGAGCTGGCATCTCACTCTCTTTGAATCTTCTTTATCATGCTAAGAGGAGCAGGAAAAAGCAAAAAATTTCAGAATTGCACCTTGCAATGCGGAGAAATTACTGTTTGTGCATTTACAATATTCAATGATTTTTGCCATTGAAAAACGTCCAGAAATGATTGAAGCTACTGACTGAATGAAAGGAGCTGGCATCTCACTCTCTTTGAATCTTCTTTATCATGCTAAGAGGAGCAGGAAAAAGCAAAAAATTTCAGAATTGCACCTTGCAATGCGGAGAAATTACTGTTTGTGCATTTACAATATTCATTGATTTTTGCCATTGAAAAACATCATGTTATTCATATACCAGAAATGTTTGAAGCTACTGACTGAATGAAAGGAGCTGGCATCTCACTCTCTTTGAATCTTCTTTATCATGCTAAGAGGAGCAGGAAAAAGCAAAAAATTTCAGAATTGCACCTTGCAATGCGGAGAAATTACTGTTTGTGCATTTACAATATTCATTGATTTTTGCCATTGAAAAACATCATGTCATTCATATACCAGAAATGTTTGAAGCTACTGACTGAATGAAAGGAGCTGGCATCTCACTCTCTTTGAATCTTCTTTATCATGCTAAGAGGAGCAGGAAAAAGCAAAAAATTTCAGAATTGCACCTTGCAATGCGGAGAAATTACTGTTTGTGCATTTACAATATTCATTTATTTTTGCCATTGAAAAACGTCCAGAAATGATTGAAGCTACTGACTGAATGAAAGGAGCTGGCATCTCACTCTCTTTGAATCTTCTTTATCATGCTAAGAGGAGCAGGAAAAAGCAAAAAATTTCAGAATTGCACCTTGCAATGCGGAGAAATCACTGTTTGTGCATTTACAATATTCATTGATTTTTGCCATTGAAAAACGTCCAGAAATGATTGAAGCTACTGACTGAATGAAAGGAGCTGGCATCTCACTCTCTTTGAATCTTCTTTATCATGCTAAGAGGAGCAGGAAAAAGCAAAAAATTTCAGAATTCCACCTTGCAATGCGGAGAAATTACTGTTTGTGCATTTACAATATTCATTGATTTTTGCCATTGAAAAACGTCCAGAAATGATTGAAGCTACTGACTGAATGAAAGGAGCTGGCATCTCACTCTCTTTGAATCTTCTTTATCATGCTAAGAGGAGCAGGAAAAAGCAAAAAATTTCAGAATTGCACCTTGCAATGCGGAGAAATTACTGTTTGTGCATTTACAATATTCATTGATTTTTGCCATTGAAAAACATCATGTTATTCATATTCCAGAAATGATTGAAGCTACTGACTGAATGAAAGGAGCTGGCATCTCACTCTCTTTGAATCTTCTTTATCATGCTAAGAGGAGCAGGAAAAAGCAAAAAATTTCAGAATTGCACCTTGCAATGCGGAGAAATTACTGTTTGTGCATTTACAATATTCAATGATTTTTGCCATTGAAAAACGTCCAGAAATGATTGAAGCTACTGACTGAATGAAAGGAGCTGGCATCTCACTCTCTTTGAATCTTCTTTATCATGCTAAGAGGAGCAGGAAAAAGCAAAAAATTTCAGAATTGCACCTTGCAATGCGGAGAAATTACTGTTTGTGCATTTACAATATTCATTGATTTTTGCCATTGAAAAACATCATGTTATTCATATACCAGAAATGTTTGAAGCTACTGACTGAATGAAAGGAGCTGGCATCTCACTCTCTTTGAATCTTCTTTATCATGCTAAGAGGAGCAGGAAAAAGCAAAAAATTTCAGAATTGCACCTTGCAATGCGGAGAAATTACTGTTTGTGCATTTACAATATTCATTGATTTTTGCCATTGAAAAACGTCCAGAAATGATTGAAGCTACTGACTGAATGAAAAGAGCTGGCATCTCACTCTCTTTGAATCTTGTTTATCACGCTAAGAGGAGCAGGAAAAAGCAAAAAATTTCAGAATTGCACCTTGCAATGCGGAGAAATTACTGTTTGTGCATTTACAATATTCATTGATTTTTGCCATTGAAAAACGTCCAGAAATGATTGAAGCTACTGACTGAATGAAAGGAGCTGGCATCTCACTCTCTTTGAATCTTCTTTATCATGCTAAGAGGAGCAGGAAAAAGCAAAAAATTTCAGAATTGCACCTTGCAATGCGGAGAAATTACTGTTTGTGCATTTACAATATTCATTGATTTTTGCCATTGAAAAACATCATGTTATTCATATACCAGAAATGATTGAAGCTACTGACTGAATGAAAGGAGCTGGCATCTCACTCTCTTTGAATCTTCTTTATCATGCTAAGAGGAGCAGGAAAAAGCAAAAAATTTCAGAATTGCACCTTGCAATGCGGAGAAATTACTGTTTGTGCATTTACAATATTCAATGATTTTTGCCATTGAAAAACGTCCAGAAATGATTGAAGCTACTGACTGAATGAAAGGAGCTGGCATCTCACTCTCTTTGAATCTTCTTTATCATGCTAAGAGGAGCAGGAAAAAGCAAAAAATTTCAGAATTGCACCTTGCAATGCGGAGAAATTACTGTTTGTGCATTTACAATATTCATTGATTTTTGCCATTGAAAAACATCATGTTATTCATATTCCAGAAATGATTGAAGCTACTGACTGAATGAAAGGAGCTGGCATCTCACTCTCTTTGAATCTTCTTTATCATGCTAAGAGGAGCAGGAAAAAGCAAAAAATTTCAGAATTGCACCTTGCAATGCGGAGAAATTACTGTTTGTGCATTTACAATATTCAATGATTTTTGCCATTGAAAAACGTCCAGAAATGATTGAAGCTACTGACTGAATGAAAGGAGCTGGCATCTCACTCTCTTTGAATCTTCTTTATCATGCTAAGAGGAGCAGGAAAAAGCAAAAAATTTCAGAATTGCACCTTGCAATGCGGAGAAATTACTGTTTGTGCATTTACAATATTCATTGATTTTTGCCATTGAAAAACATCATGTTATTCATATTCCAGAAATGATTGAAGCTACTGACTGAATGAAAGGAGCTGGCATCTCACTCTCTTTGAATCTTCTTTATCATGCTAAGAGGAGCAGGAAAAAGCAAAAAATTTCAGAATTGCACCTTGCAATGCGGAGAAATTACTGTTTGTGCATTTACAATATTCAATGATTTTTGCCATTGAAAAACGTCCAGAAATGATTGAAGCTACTGACTGAATGAAAGGAGCTGGCATCTCACTCTCTTTGAATCTTCTTTATCATGCTAAGAGGAGCAGGAAAAAGCAAAAAATTTCAGAATTGCACCTTGCAATGCGGAGAAATTACTGTTTGTGCATTTACAATATTCATTGATTTTTGCCATTGAAAAACATCATGTTATTCATATACCAGAAATGTTTGAAGCTACTGACTGAATGAAAGGAGCTGGCATCTCACTCTCTTTGAATCTTCTTTATCATGCTAAGAGGAGCAGGAAAAAGCAAAAAATTTCAGAATTGCACCTTGCAATGCGGAGAAATTACTGTTTGTGCATTTACAATATTCATTGATTTTTGCCATTGAAAAACGTCCAGAAATGATTGAAGCTACTGACTGAATGAAAAGAGCTGGCATCTCACTCTCTTTGAATCTTGTTTATCACGCTAAGAGGAGCAGGAAAAAGCAAAAAATTTCAGAATTGCACCTTGCAATGCGGAGAAATTACTGTTTGTGCATTTACAATATTCATTGATTTTTGCCATTGAAAAACGTCCAGAAATGATTGAAGCTACTGACTGAATGAAAGGAGCTGGCATCTCACTCTCTTTGAATCTTCTTTATCATGCTAAGAGGAGCAGGAAAAAGCAAAAAATTTCAGAATTGCACCTTGCAATGCGAAGAAATTACTGTTTGTGCATTTACAATATTCATTGATTTTTGCCATTGAAAAACATCATGTTATTCATATACCAGAAATGATTGAAGCTACTGACTGAATGAAAGGAGCTGGCATCTCACTCTCTTTGAATCTTCTTTATCATGCTAAGAGGAGCAGGAAAAAGCAAAAAATTTCAGAATTGCACCTTGCAATGCGGAGAAATTACTGTTTGTGCATTTACAATATTCAATGATTTTTGCCATTGAAAAACGTCCAGAAATGATTGAAGCTACTGACTGAATGAAAGGAGCTGGCATCTCACTCTCTTTGAATCTTCTTTATCATGCTAAGAGGAGCAGGAAAAAGCAAAAAATTTCAGAATTGCACCTTGCAATGCGGAGAAATTACTGTTTGTGCATTTACAATATTCATTGATTTTTGCCATTGAAAAACATCATGTTATTCATATTCCAGAAATGATTGAAGCTACTGACAGAATGAAAGGAGCTGGCATCTCACTCTCTTTGAATCTTCTTTATCATGCTAAGAGGAGCAGGAAAAAGCAAAAAATTTCAGAATTGCACCTTGCAATGCGGAGAAATTACTGTTTGTGCATTTACAATATTCAATGATTTTTGCCATTGAAAAACGTCCAGAAATGATTGAAGCTACTGACTGAATGAAAGGAGCTGGCATCTCACTCTCTTTGAATCTTCTTTATCATGCTAAGAGGAGCAGGAAAAAGCAAAAAATTTCAGAATTGCACCTTGCAATGCGGAGAAATTACTGTTTGTGCATTTACAATATTCATTGATTTTTGCCATTGAAAAACATCATGTTATTCATATACCAGAAATGTTTGAAGCTACTGACTGAATGAAAGGAGCTGGCATCTCAATCTCTTTGAATCTTCTTTATCATGCTAAGAGGAGCAGGAAAAAGCAAAAAATTTCAGAATTGCACCTTGCAATGCGGAGAAATTACTGTTTGTGCATTTACAATATTCAATGATTTTTGCCATTGAAAAACGTCCAGAAATGATTGAAGCTACTGACTGAATGAAAGGAGCTGGCATCTCACTCTCTTTGAATCTTCTTTATCATGCTAAGAGGAGCAGGAAAAAGCAAAAAATTTCAGAATTGCACCTTGCAATGCGGAGAAATTACTGTTTGTGCATTTACAATATTCATTGATTTTTGCCATTGAAAAACATCATGTTATTCATATACCAGAAATGTTTGAAGCTACTGACTGAATGAAAGGAGCTGGCATCTCACTCTCTTTGAATCTTCTTTATATCATGCTAAGAGGAGCAGGAAAAAGCAAAAAATTTCAGAATTGCACCTTGCAATGCGGAGAAATTACTGTTTGTGCATTTACAATATTCATTGATTTTTGCCATTGAAAAACGTCCAGAAATGATTGTAGCTACTGACTGAATGAAAGGAGCTGGCATCTCACTCTCTTTGAATCTTCTTTATCATGCTAAGAGGAGCAGGAAAAAGCAAAAAATTTCAGAATTGCACCTTGCAATGCGGAGAAATTACTGTTTGTGCATTTACAATATTCATTGATTTTTGCCATTGAAAAACGTCCAGAAATGATTGAAGCTACTGACTGAATGAAAGGAGCTGGCATCTCACTCTCTTTGAATCTTGTTTATCATGCTAAGAGGAGCAGGAAAAAGCAAAAAATTTCAGAATTGCATCTTGCAATGCGGAGAAATTACTGTTTGTGCATTTACAATATTCATTGATTTTTGCCATTGAAAAACGTCCAGAAATGATTGAAGCTACTGACTGAATGAAAGGAGCTGGCATCTCACTCTCTTTGAATCTTCTTTATCATGCTAAGAGGAGCAGGAAAAAGCAAAAAATTTCAGAATTGCACCTTGCAATGCGGAGAAATTACTGTTTGTGCATTTACAATATTCATTGATTTTTGCCATTGAAAAACATCATGTTATTCATATTCCAGAAATGATTGAAGCTACTGACTGAATGAAAGGAGCTGGCATCTCACTCTCTTTGAATCTTCTTTATCATGCTAAGAGGAGCAGGAAAAAGCAAAAAATTTCAGAATTGCACCTTGCAATGCGGAGAAATTACTGTTTGTGCATTTACAATATTCAATGATTTTTGCCATTGAAAAACGTCCAGAAATGATTGAAGCTACTGACTGAATGAAAGGAGCTGGCATCTCACTCTCTTTGAATCTTCTTTATCATGCTAAGAGGAGCAGGAAAAAGCAAAAAATTTCAGAATTGCACCTTGCAATGCGGAGAAATTACTGTTTGTGCATTTACAATATTCATTGATTTTTGCCATTGAAAAACATCATGTTATTCATATACCAGAAATGTTTGAAGCTACTGACTGAATGAAAGGAGCTGGCATCTCACTCTCTTTGAATCTTCTTTATCATGCTAAGAGGAGCAGGAAAAAGCAAAAAATTTCAGAATTGCACCTTGCAATGCGGAGAAATTACTGTTTGTGCATTTACAATATTCATTGATTTTTGCCATTGAAAAACGTCCAGAAATGATTGTAGCTACTGACTGAATGAAAGGAGCTGGCATCTCACTCTCTTTGAATCTTCTTTATCATGCTAAGAGGAGCAGGAAAAAGCAAAAAATTTCAGAATTGCACCTTGCAATGCGGAGAAATTACTGTTTGTGCATTTACAATATTCATTGATTTTTGCCATTGAAAAACGTCCAGAAATGATTGAAGCTACTGACTGAATGAAAGGAGCTGGCATCTCACTCTCTTTGAATCTTCTTTATCATGCTAAGAGGAGCAGGAAAAAGCAAAAAATTTCAGAATTGCACCTTGCAATGCGGAGAAATTACTGTTTGTGCATTTACAATATTCATTGATTTTTGCCATTGAAAAACATCATGTTATTCATATACCAGAAATGTTTGAAGCTACTGACTGAATGAAAGGAGCTGGCATCTCACTCTCTTTGAGTCTTCTTTATCATGCTAAGAGGAGCAGAAAAAAGCAAAAAATTTCAGAATTGCACCTTGCAATGCGGAGAAATTACTGTTTGTGCATTTACAATATTCATTGATTTTTGCCATTGAAAAACGTCCAGAAATGATTGAAGCTACTGACTGAATGAAAGGAGCTGGCATCTCACTCTCTTTGAATCTTGTTTATCATGCTAAGAGGAGCAGGAAAAAGCAAAAAATTTCAGAATTGCACCTTGCAATGCGGAGAAATTACTGTTTGTGCATTTACAATATTCATTGATTTTTGCCATTGAAAAACGTCCAGAAATGATTGAAGCTACTGACAATGAAAGGAGCTGGCATCTCACTCTCTTTGAATCTTCTTTATCATGCTAAGAGGAGCAGGAAAAAGCAAAAAATTTCAGAATTGCACCTTGCAATGCGGAGAAATTACTGTTTGTGCATTTACAATATTCATTGATTTTTGCCATTGAAAAACATCATGTTATTCATATACCAGAAATGATTGAAGCTACTGACTGAATGAAAGGAGCTGGCATCTCACTCTCTTTGAATCTTCTTTATCATGCTAAGAGGAGCAGGAAAAAGCAAAAAATTTCAGAATTGCACCTTGCAATGCGGAGAAATTACTGTTTGTGCATTTACAATATTCATTGATTTTTGCCATTGAAAAACGTCCAGAAATGATTGAAGCTACTGACTGAATGAAAAGAGCTGGCATCTCACTCTCTTTGAATCTTGTTTATCACGCTAAGAGGAGCAGGAAAAAGCAAAAAATTTCAGAATTGCACCTTGCAATGCGGAGAAATTACTGTTTGTGCATTTACAATATTCATTGATTTTTGCCATTGAAAAACGTCCAGAAATGATTGAAGCTACTGACTGAATGAAAGGAGCTGGCATCTCACTCTCTTTGAATCTTCTTTATCATGCTAAGAGGAGCAGGAAAAAGCAAAAAATTTCAGAATTGCACCTTGCAATGCGGAGAAATTACTGTTTGTGCATTTACAATATTCATTGATTTTTGCCATTGAAAAACATCATGTTATTCATATACCAGAAATGTTTGAAGCTACTGACTGAATGAAAGGAGCTGGCATCTCACTCTCTTTGAGTCTTCTTTATCATGCTAAGAGGAGCAGAAAAAAGCAAAAAATTTCAGAATTGCACCTTGCAATGCGGAGAAATTACTGTTTGTGCATTTACAATATTCATTGATTTTTGCCATTGAAAAACATCATGTTATTCATATTCCAGAAATGATTGAAGCTACTGACTGAATGAAAGGAGCTGGCATCTCACTCTCTTTGAATCTTCTTTATCATGCTAAGAGGAGCAGGAAAAAGCAAAAAATTTCAGAATTGCACCTTGCAATGCGGAGAAATTACTGTTTGTGCATTTACAATATTCAATGATTTTTGCCATTGAAAAACGTCCAGAAATGATTGAAGCTACTGACTGAATGAAAGGAGCTGGCATCTCACTCTCTTTGAATCTTCTTTATCATGCTAAGAGGAGCAGGAAAAAGCAAAAAATTTCAGAATTGCACCTTGCAATGCGGAGAAATTACTGTTTGTGCATTTACAATATTCATTGATTTTTGCCATTGAAAAACATCATGTTATTCATATACCAGAAATGTTTGAAGCTACTGACTGAATGAAAGGAGCTGGCATCTCACTCTCTTTGAATCTTCTTTATCATGCTAAGAGGAGCAGGAAAAAGCAAAAAATTTCAGAATTGCACCTTGCAATGCGGAGAAATTACTGTTTGTGCATTTACAATATTCATTGATTTTTGCCATTGAAAAACGTCCAGAAATGATTGTAGCTACTGACTGAATGAAAGGAGCTGGCATCTCACTCTCTTTGAATCTTCTTTATCATGCTAAGAGGAGCAGGAAAAAGCAAAAAATTTCAGAATTGCACCTTGCAATGCGGAGAAATTACTGTTTGTGCATTTACAATATTCATTGATTTTTGCCATTGAAAAACGTCCAGAAATGATTGAAGCTACTGACTGAATGAAAGGAGCTGGCATCTCACTCTCTTTGAATCTTGTTTATCATGCTAAGAGGAGCAGGAAAAAGCAAAAAATTTCAGAATTGCACCTTGCAATGCGGAGAAATTACTGTTTGTGCATTTACAATATTCATTGATTTTTGCCATTGAAAAACGTCCAGAAATGATTGAAGCTACTGACTGAATGAAAGGAGCTGGCATCTCACTCTCTTTGAATCTTCTTTATCATGCTAAGAGGAGCAGGAAAAAGCAAAAAATTTCAGAATTGCACCTTGCAATGCGGAGAAATTACTGTTTGTGCATTTACAATATTCATTGATTTTTGCCATTGAAAAACATCATGTTATTCATATACCAGAAATGTTTGAAGCTACTGACTGAATGAAAGGAGCTGGCATCTCACTCTCTTTGAGTCTTCTTTATCATGCTAAGAGGAGCAGAAAAAAGCAAAAAATTTCAGAATTGCACCTTGCAATGCGGAGAAATTACTGTTTGTGCATTTACAATATTCATTGATTTTTGCCATTGAAAAACATCATGTTATTCATATACCAGAAATGTTTGAAGCTACTGACTGAATGAAAGGAGCTGGCATCTCACTCTCTTTGAATCTTCTTTATCATGCTAAGAGGAGCAGGAAAAAGCAAAAAATTTCAGAATTGCACCTTGCAATGCGGAGAAATTACTGTTTGTGCATTTACAATATTCATTGATTTTTGCCATTGAAAAACATCATGTTATTCATATACCAGAAATGTTTGAAGCTACTGACTGAATGAAAGGAGCTGGCATCTCACTCTCTTTGAATCTTCTTTATCATGCTAAGAGGAGCAGGAAAAAGCAAAAAATTTCAGAATTGCACCTTGCAATGCGGAGAAATTACTGTTTGTGCATTTACAATATTCAATGATTTTTGCCATTGAAAAACGTCCAGAAATGATTGAAGCTACTGACTGAATGAAAGGAGCTGGCATCTCACTCTCTTTGAATCTTCTTTATCATGCTAAGAGGAGCAGGAAAAAGCAAAAAATTTCAGAATTGCACCTTGCAATGCGGAGAAATTACTGTTTGTGCATTTACAATATTCATTGATTTTTGCCATTGAAAAACATCATGTTATTCATATACCAGAAATGTTTGAAGCTACTGACTGAATGAAAGGAGCTGGCATCTCACTCTCTTTGAATCTTCTTTATATCATGCTAAGAGGAGCAGGAAAAAGCAAAAAATTTCAGAATTGCACCTTGCAATGCGGAGAAATTACTGTTTGTGCATTTACAATATTCATTGATTTTTGCCATTGAAAAACGTCCAGAAATGATTGTAGCTACTGACTGAATGAAAGGAGCTGGCATCTCACTCTCTTTGAATCTTCTTTATCATGCTAAGAGGAGCAGGAAAAAGCAAAAAATTTCAGAATTGCACCTTGCAATGCGGAGAAATTACTGTTTGTGCATTTACAATATTCATTGATTTTTGCCATTGAAAAACGTCCAGAAATGATTGAAGCTACTGACTGAATGAAAGGAGCTGGCATCTCACTCTCTTTGAATCTTGTTTATCATGCTAAGAGGAGCAGGAAAAAGCAAAAAATTTCAGAATTGCATCTTGCAATGCGGAGAAATTACTGTTTGTGCATTTACAATATTCATTGATTTTTGCCATTGAAAAACGTCCAGAAATGATTGAAGCTACTGACTGAATGAAAGGAGCTGGCATCTCACTCTCTTTGAATCTTCTTTATCATGCTAAGAGGAGCAGGAAAAAGCAAAAAATTTCAGAATTGCACCTTGCAATGCGGAGAAATTACTGTTTGTGCATTTACAATATTCATTGATTTTTGCCATTGAAAAACATCATGTTATTCATATTCCAGAAATGATTGAAGCTACTGACTGAATGAAAGGAGCTGGCATCTCACTCTCTTTGAATCTTCTTTATCATGCTAAGAGGAGCAGGAAAAAGCAAAAAATTTCAGAATTGCACCTTGCAATGCGGAGAAATTACTGTTTGTGCATTTACAATATTCAATGATTTTTGCCATTGAAAAACGTCCAGAAATGATTGAAGCTACTGACTGAATGAAAGGAGCTGGCATCTCACTCTCTTTGAATCTTCTTTATCATGCTAAGAGGAGCAGGAAAAAGCAAAAAATTTCAGAATTGCACCTTGCAATGCGGAGAAATTACTGTTTGTGCATTTACAATATTCATTGATTTTTGCCATTGAAAAACATCATGTTATTCATATACCAGAAATGTTTGAAGCTACTGACTGAATGAAAGGAGCTGGCATCTCACTCTCTTTGAATCTTCTTTATCATGCTAAGAGGAGCAGGAAAAAGCAAAAAATTTCAGAATTGCACCTTGCAATGCGGAGAAATTACTGTTTGTGCATTTACAATATTCATTGATTTTTGCCATTGAAAAACGTCCAGAAATGATTGTAGCTACTGACTGAATGAAAGGAGCTGGCATCTCACTCTCTTTGAATCTTCTTTATCATGCTAAGAGGAGCAGGAAAAAGCAAAAAATTTCAGAATTGCACCTTGCAATGCGGAGAAATTACTGTTTGTGCATTTACAATATTCATTGATTTTTGCCATTGAAAAACGTCCAGAAATGATTGAAGCTACTGACTGAATGAAAGGAGCTGGCATCTCACTCTCTTTGAATCTTGTTTATCATGCTAAGAGGAGCAGGAAAAAGCAAAAAATTTCAGAATTGCACCTTGCAATGCGGAGAAATTACTGTTTGTGCATTTACAATATTCATTGATTTTTGCCATTGAAAAACGTCCAGAAATGATTGAAGCTACTGACTGAATGAAAGGAGCTGGCATCTCACTCTCTTTGAATCTTCTTTATCATGCTAAGAGGAGCAGGAAAAAGCAAAAAATTTCAGAATTGCACCTTGCAATGCGGAGAAATTACTGTTTGTGCATTTACAATATTCATTGATTTTTGCCATTGAAAAACATCATGTTATTCATATACCAGAAATGTTTGAAGCTACTGACTGAATGAAAGGAGCTGGCATCTCACTCTCTTTGAGTCTTCTTTATCATGCTAAGAGGAGCAGAAAAAAGCAAAAAATTTCAGAATTGCACCTTGCAATGCGGAGAAATTACTGTTTGTGCATTTACAATATTCATTGATTTTTGCCATTGAAAAACGTCCAGAAATGATTGAAGCTACTGACTGAATGAAAGGAGCTGGCATCTCACTCTCTTTGAATCTTGTTTATCATGCTAAGAGGAGCAGGAAAAAGCAAAAAATTTCAGAATTGCACCTTGCAATGCGGAGAAATTACTGTTTGTGCATTTACAATATTCATTGATTTTTGCCATTGAAAAACGTCCAGAAATGATTGAAGCTACTGACAATGAAAGGAGCTGGCATCTCACTCTCTTTGAATCTTCTTTATCATGCTAAGAGGAGCAGGAAAAAGCAAAAAATTTCAGAATTGCACCTTGCAATGCGGAGAAATTACTGTTTGTGCATTTACAATATTCATTGATTTTTGCCATTGAAAAACATCATGTTATTCATATACCAGAAATGATTGAAGCTACTGACTGAATGAAAGGAGCTGGCATCTCACTCTCTTTGAATCTTCTTTATCATGCTAAGAGGAGCAGGAAAAAGCAAAAAATTTCAGAATTGCACCTTGCAATGCGGAGAAATTACTGTTTGTGCATTTACAATATTCATTGATTTTTGCCATTGAAAAACGTCCAGAAATGATTGAAGCTACTGACTGAATGAAAAGAGCTGGCATCTCACTCTCTTTGAATCTTGTTTATCACGCTAAGAGGAGCAGGAAAAAGCAAAAAATTTCAGAATTGCACCTTGCAATGCGGAGAAATTACTGTTTGTGCATTTACAATATTCATTGATTTTTGCCATTGAAAAACGTCCAGAAATGATTGAAGCTACTGACTGAATGAAAGGAGCTGGCATCTCACTCTCTTTGAATCTTCTTTATCATGCTAAGAGGAGCAGGAAAAAGCAAAAAATTTCAGAATTGCACCTTGCAATGCGGAGAAATTACTGTTTGTGCATTTACAATATTCATTGATTTTTGCCATTGAAAAACATCATGTTATTCATATACCAGAAATGTTTGAAGCTACTGACTGAATGAAAGGAGCTGGCATCTCACTCTCTTTGAGTCTTCTTTATCATGCTAAGAGGAGCAGAAAAAAGCAAAAAATTTCAGAATTGCACCTTGCAATGCGGAGAAATTACTGTTTGTGCATTTACAATATTCATTGATTTTTGCCATTGAAAAACATCATGTTATTCATATTCCAGAAATGATTGAAGCTACTGACTGAATGAAAGGAGCTGGCATCTCACTCTCTTTGAATCTTCTTTATCATGCTAAGAGGAGCAGGAAAAAGCAAAAAATTTCAGAATTGCACCTTGCAATGCGGAGAAATTACTGTTTGTGCATTTACAATATTCAATGATTTTTGCCATTGAAAAACGTCCAGAAATGATTGAAGCTACTGACTGAATGAAAGGAGCTGGCATCTCACTCTCTTTGAATCTTCTTTATCATGCTAAGAGGAGCAGGAAAAAGCAAAAAATTTCAGAATTGCACCTTGCAATGCGGAGAAATTACTGTTTGTGCATTTACAATATTCATTGATTTTTGCCATTGAAAAACATCATGTTATTCATATACCAGAAATGTTTGAAGCTACTGACTGAATGAAAGGAGCTGGCATCTCACTCTCTTTGAATCTTCTTTATCATGCTAAGAGGAGCAGGAAAAAGCAAAAAATTTCAGAATTGCACCTTGCAATGCGGAGAAATTACTGTTTGTGCATTTACAATATTCATTGATTTTTGCCATTGAAAAACGTCCAGAAATGATTGTAGCTACTGACTGAATGAAAGGAGCTGGCATCTCACTCTCTTTGAATCTTCTTTATCATGCTAAGAGGAGCAGGAAAAAGCAAAAAATTTCAGAATTGCACCTTGCAATGCGGAGAAATTACTGTTTGTGCATTTACAATATTCATTGATTTTTGCCATTGAAAAACGTCCAGAAATGATTGAAGCTACTGACTGAATGAAAGGAGCTGGCATCTCACTCTCTTTGAATCTTGTTTATCATGCTAAGAGGAGCAGGAAAAAGCAAAAAATTTCAGAATTGCACCTTGCAATGCGGAGAAATTACTGTTTGTGCATTTACAATATTCATTGATTTTTGCCATTGAAAAACGTCCAGAAATGATTGAAGCTACTGACTGAATGAAAGGAGCTGGCATCTCACTCTCTTTGAATCTTCTTTATCATGCTAAGAGGAGCAGGAAAAAGCAAAAAATTTCAGAATTGCACCTTGCAATGCGGAGAAATTACTGTTTGTGCATTTACAATATTCATTGATTTTTGCCATTGAAAAACATGTTATTCATATACCAGAAATGTTTGAAGCTACTGACTGAATGAAAGGAGCTGGCATCTCACTCTCTTTGAGTCTTCTTTATCATGCTAAGAGGAGCAGAAAAAAGCAAAAAATTTCAGAATTGCACCTTGCAATGCGGAGAAATTACTGTTTGTGCATTTACAATATTCATTGATTTTTGCCATTGAAAAACATCATGTTATTCATATACCAGAAATGTTTGAAGCTACTGACTGAATGAAAGGAGCTGGCATCTCACTCTCTTTGAATCTTCTTTATCATGCTAAGAGGAGCAGGAAAAAGCAAAAAATTTCAGAATTGCACCTTGCAATGCGGAGAAATTACTGTTTGTGCATTTACAATATTCATTGATTTTTGCCATTGAAAAACGTCCAGAAATGATTGTAGCTACTGACTGAATGAAAGGAGCTGGCATCTCACTCTCTTTGAATCTTCTTTATCATGCTAAGAGGAGCAGGAAAAAGCAAAAAATTTCAGAATTGCACCTTGCAATGCGGAGAAATTACTGTTTGTGCATTTACAATATTCATTGATTTTTGCCATTGAAAAACGTCCAGAAATGATTGAAGCTACTGACTGAATGAAAGGAGCTGGCATCTCACTCTCTTTGAATCTTGTTTATCATGCTAAGAGGAGCAGGAAAAAGCAAAAAATTTCAGAATTGCACCTTGCAATGCGGAGAAATTACTGTTTGTGCATTTACAATATTCATTGATTTTTGCCATTGAAAAACGTCCAGAAATGATTGAAGCTACTGACTGAATGAAAGGAGCTGGCATCTCACTCTCTTTGAATCTTCTTTATCATGCTAAGAGGAGCAGGAAAAAGCAAAAAATTTCAGAATTGCACCTTGCAATGCGGAGAAATTACTGTTTGTGCATTTACAATATTCATTGATTTTTGCCATTGAAAAACATCATGTTATTCATATACCAGAAATGTTTGAAGCTACTGACTGAATGAAAGGAGCTGGCATCTCACTCTCTTTGAGTCTTCTTTATCATGCTAAGAGGAGCAGAAAAAAGCAAAAAATTTCAGAATTGCACCTTGCAATGCGGAGAAATTACTGTTTGTGCATTTACAATATTCATTGATTTTTGCCATTGAAAAACGTCCAGAAATGATTGAAGCTACTGACTGAATGAAAGGAGCTGGCATCTCACTCTCTTTGAATCTTGTTTATCATGCTAAGAGGAGCAGGAAAAAGCAAAAAATTTCAGAATTGCACCTTGCAATGCGGAGAAATTACTGTTTGTGCATTTACAATATTCATTGATTTTTGCCATTGAAAAACGTCCAGAAATGATTGAAGCTACTGACTGAATGAAAGGAGCTGGCATCTCACTCTCTTTGAATCTTCTTTATCATGCTAAGAGGAGCAGGAAAAAGCAAAAAATTTCAGAATTGCACCTTGCAATGCGGAGAAATTACTGTTTGTGCATTTACAATATTCATTGATTTTTGCCATTGAAAAACATCATGTTATTCATATACCAGAAATGATTGAAGCTACTGACTGAATGAAAGGAGCTGGCATCTCACTCTCTTTGAATCTTCTTTATCATGCTAAGAGGAGCAGGAAAAAGCAAAAAATTTCAGAATTGCACCTTGCAATGCGGAGAAATTACTGTTTGTGCATTTACAATATTCATTGATTTTTGCCATTGAAAAACGTCCAGAAATGATTGAAGCTACTGACTGAATGAAAAGAGCTGGCATCTCACTCTCTTTGAATCTTGTTTATCACGCTAAGAGGAGCAGGAAAAAGCAAAAAATTTCAGAATTGCACCTTGCAATGCGGAGAAATTACTGTTTGTGCATTTACAATATTCATTGATTTTTGCCATTGAAAAACTGTCCAGAAATGATTGAAGCTACTGACTGAATGAAAGGAGCTGGCATCTCACTCTCTTTGAATCTTCTTTATCATGCTAAGAGGAGCAGGAAAAAGCAAAAAATTTCAGAATTGCACCTTGCAATGCGGAGAAATTACTGTTTGTGCATTTACAATATTCATTGATTTTTGCCATTGAAAAACATCATGTTATTCATATACCAGAAATGATTGAAGCTACTGACTGAATGAAAGGAGCTGGCATCTCACTCTCTTTGAATCTTCTTTATCATGCTAAGAGGAGCAGGAAAAAGCAAAAAATTTCAGAATTGCACCTTGCAATGCGGAGAAATTACTGTTTGTGCATTTACAATATTCAATGATTTTTGCCATTGAAAAACGTCCAGAAATGATTGAAGCTACTGACTGAATGAAAGGAGCTGGCATCTCACTCTCTTTGAATCTTCTTTATCATGCTAAGAGGAGCAGGAAAAAGCAAAAAATTTCAGAATTGCACCTTGCAATGCGGAGAAATTACTGTTTGTGCATTTACAATATTCATTGATTTTTGCCATTGAAAAACATCATGTTATTCATATTCCAGAAATGATTGAAGCTACTGACTGAATGAAAGGAGCTGGCATCTCACTCTCTTTGAATCTTCTTTATCATGCTAAGAGGAGCAGGAAAAAGCAAAAAATTTCAGAATTGCACCTTGCAATGCGGAGAAATTACTGTTTGTGCATTTACAATATTCAATGATTTTTGCCATTGAAAAACGTCCAGAAATGATTGAAGCTACTGACTGAATGAAAGGAGCTGGCATCTCACTCTCTTTGAATCTTCTTTATCATGCTAAGAGGAGCAGGAAAAAGCAAAAAATTTCAGAATTGCACCTTGCAATGCGGAGAAATTACTGTTTGTGCATTTACAATATTCATTGATTTTTGCCATTGAAAAACATCATGTTATTCATATACCAGAAATGTTTGAAGCTACTGACTGAATGAAAGGAGCTGGCATCTCACTCTCTTTGAATCTTCTTTATCATGCTAAGAGGAGCAGGAAAAAGCAAAAAATTTCAGAATTGCACCTTGCAATGCGGAGAAATTACTGTTTGTGCATTTACAATATTCATTGATTTTTGCCATTGAAAAACGTCCAGAAATGATTGAAGCTACTGACTGAATGAAAGGAGCTGGCATCTCACTCTCTTTGAATCTTCTTTATCATGCTAAGAGGAGCAGGAAAAAGCAAAAAATTTCAGAATTGCACCTTGCAATGCGGAGAAATTACTGTTTGTGCATTTACAATATTCATTGATTTTTGCCATTGAAAAACGTCTTCAGAAATGATTGAAGCTACTGACTGAATGAAAGGAGCTGGCATCTCACTCTCTTTGAATCTTGTTTATCATGCTAAGAGGAGCAGGAAAAAGCAAAAAATTTCAGAATTGCACCTTGCAATGCGGAGAAATTACTGTTTGTGCATTTACAATATTCATTGATTTTTGCCATTGAAAAACGTCCAGAAATGATTGAAGCTACTGACTGAATGAAAGGAGCTGGCATCTCACTCT
>NW_027371641.1:0-25028 GCF_046119375.1 Phyllobates terribilis
CTCAAGTCTAGAAATAGGTGCATAAGTTTCATCAAAATCAATACCTTCTTGTTTGTATCCTTGAGCTACTAGTCTAGATTTGTTGCGTACCACCTTACCACTGTCATCAAGCTTATTTCTGTACACCTAGCGAGTACCTATAACTTTTGTATCATCTAGCTTAGGTACAAGTCGCCATACTTCATTTCTATTGAACTCTTCAAGCTCTTCTTGCATTGCAACAACCCAGTCCTGATCGAGAAGCGCTTGAGTAATATTCTTTGGTTCCTGAAGCGAGACAAAAGCACAACTTGAATATTGACAATGAGCACTAGAGTGAGTCTGTGTACCTTGACCATATGACGATATTATGTTCTGCACTGGATGATCTTTTAAGAACTGATAATTTCCCACTTCGTTTTGTTTTGAGTCAGGAAGAGTAAGAGTGGGCATCTTTCTTTGAGTGGCTCCATGACTCTCTTGAACATCTTCTAGAGTCACTGGCAAGGGAGTCTCATCCGCTAGAAAATCAGGTGTACTTGTTGAGGTAGAACTCGGACTCGTTGCATCTTCATTGATACTTGGCATGACTCCATCACTTGGAGGAAGATTAGTATCATCATCATCTTCATCTTAGCTACCTGTTCCATCAGAAAAAAATGGAGAGGAGAGAGAAATAGAAGAAGACCGACTAACCTTTAAGAACATACCCTTGCTTGGAGTTGTAGCATCGTCAATAGGTCTTTCATCGAATCTTACATGAATGTTGTCTTCGACCTTCATTGTTCGCTGGTTCAGAACTCTATACGCCTTGCTAGCTGGGGCATAGCCTAAGAATATGGCTTTATCATTCCTAGCATCAAACTTATCCAACGAGTCCATTCCATTGTTATAAACGTAACACTTACATCTAAACATCTTTAGGTGTGAGATGTTAGGAATCCTCCCTTTAAGTAGCTCATAGGGAGTCTTATCCAAAATGGGTCTAAGCATTTCCTGCTTAATGATATAACTAGTTGTGCTCACATCTTGAGCCCAATAACACAATGGTAAACCGCTGGATAACAACATAGTTCTAGCCATTACTTCCATGGTTCTATTCTTACGTTCAACCACACAATTTTGCTCAGGAGTATATGGAGCTGAGAAATTATGCTGAATCCCTTTCTCTTGACAAAATGTGAGAAACCCTCTATTGTTAAATTCAGTCCCATTATCTAAGCGAATTGTACGAATAGGAAGTCATAGACTCTTTTCCAAAAGACTAGCTAAGTCATGAAAAGCACCAAATGCCTCACTCTTACTCTTAAGAAAGAGAGTTCAAGTGAAGCGAGAATAGTCATCAACAAGAACAAAGATGTAACAATTACCTCCTTTACTTTGCGTTCGCATAGGTCCACACAAGTCCATATGAATGAGCTTGAGAGGTGCTTTGGTGGACACTACCATCTTAAGAGGAATAGAACATCCGGTTCCTTTGGACTTTGATCACTCAGAGCATGAGGTTACTGAGTCTGGCTGGATTCGAGGGAAACCATGCACAAGGCCTTTGGGTTGAAGCTTGTGTATTAGATGTAGGCTTGCGTGTCCCATTCGTTGATGACGTAGATTTGACTGCTCCTTTATAGTGGCAAGGCAAATTTGTCTACCTAGGAAAAACTATGATCAAATAGATAAGTGTTGTCAACCCACTTGCCTTTCATTAAGATCTCTTGGTTTGAATATCGCACAACACAAGATGTTGTACTGAATTTAACTTTGTTTCCCCGTTGATCACATAGTTGAGCTACACTGATGAGGTTAAATATGAGATTATCAACAAGATTAACGTTATGTACCTGGATAGCGTTAGTGAGCTGAACACTACCACTATCCTTGATCTTAACTTGTTTCTTATCTCTAAAAGAAACATTACTTCCATTCTTAGCATGAAGAGAGAGTAGAAGAGATGGACTACCTGTCATATGAAAAGAGCAACCACTATCAATGTACCACTTACTCTTTACTTCATCTTCAGTGTTGACCTATGTGCCTAGAGTTTCTGCTGCCATTAAGCAGGACGAGCTTGAGAGAGAGCGAGAGCTGGATTCATGACATGGAGCACCTTTGGCTTTGTTTCATCGTTTAGCCGGTTGTTCAGCGTTTTTGAAATTGTTTTGTTCTTTGAAGAATTTCCTGACCAATCTCATCATTGTTGAAATTTCCTTGTCCTTCATGATTCAAATGGGAGTGACGAGTTGAGAGATAATAGATATAACAATCAATGCTTATAATCAACCAAAGCTCTGATACCAATTGTAGGTTTAAACGAACGTGATATGGATCGTATCAAGTAGCTTGAATCGACTAGCTCTTATAAAAGAGTAGCTCGATCAACTTGCTTAAGTGTTTTAAAGATAAAGAAGTTGAAAATACGTTTAAGCTAGTCAAATCTCCAAGTTAAACACAAAAAGCTAGTAAGTTAGTGTGTTAGACTTGTGAAAGGGGAGATTAGCTACAATACTTTGAACTTAAGATTGTTAGATGATAAGTTCAGCTCAAATGCAAGGAATTCCCAAGGTGAGAACCCTAATCTTCTACTAAGATTGGGATATAACTTACCACTAATAGATTATATTAATCAAGAGTAGTTACGACACTTCACAACACTCTCTCTCAACATAATATGCGTTCAGCTCAGTACAATTAATCTTTTCCACTCTCAAGGTGATTTAGACAATGCTTTAACCTCACATGACCTTGGAAAAGAGTATCTTTCCTCAAGATAACACTCTCTCCAATTCGCTCTTGGTTTCTCCTCTCAGTAAGCAAGGTTTTCCTAAGCACTCAACTCTCTAGCTTTCTCTCCTAAAGCCTTTATCTCTCTTTTTCTCTTCTAAGCTCGTGTGCCTAACATCACATATTGCACATATTTATAGCATTCATAAACTTATTCTTCAAGTAAAGCAAATATATTATCTATGGCAATGAAGAAGTCCACGCTGGCGATCAATCACACAGATCGCCACGCGTTTTGTTCACTTTGAAGATAAGGCAATGAAGAAGTCCTAAGCACTCAAATCTCTTTTTCTCTCTTTTTCTCGTCTTCTCTTTAGTAACCGTTTTGTCCATGTTGGCAATCCTCTCCACACCCTCATCACTTCCTTCATTCGCCCATCTTGGCGATCACCATTCATCACTATCCATAGGTAGAAGTTCACCTTTTATCCTCTATCCTTATCTTTACGGCCTTCCCTTCACTGCGCACGAATTCACTACGCGTTGGTGAAGGATTCCTTGGTAGGACTCACTTCTAGGCACTTGATTACTTGTACACTCTCTCTGAGTTTGAAGCGCGATCCACTAGCTCACAGTGACTCTCATTCTCTTTAGCTGTTCCTTCCATCTTCCCAACTCATCACCTAGGTCTTTATTTTCTTCTCTTTATTTCTTCACACTACCTTGGCGAGGCTCGTTTTTCCCGCTAGGCCTAAAGCTAGTCTCATCATGGACTAAGCTAGTCCGCTTGTATCAAAGCTACTCTCCTAACTCCTCTAGATATTCTTGGAAAGCTTATCACACACAATGTACATCAAATACTTATATTTATTATCATCAAAACAAGCGGAACGTTTGAGCTATCTAGTTCCACACTCTAGCTCAAACCAACTGAGAGAATGAAAAGACTAAAAAGTATGGAAAAGAGGATGTGATTAGATGTTTTTCAAGACCTAGAAAATTTCCTTTAAATACCCTAGGGATAAAAGGAGTAGAAAGCCCACAAAAGCCCAATCTCGGCCCGAATTCGGAAAGCTCCCGCATCAGCAGGCGTGATCGCGGTCGATTAACCGCGACCGCGGCTTTCTCTGTGCTGAGCGACGCCCGCGTCGAACGGCGCGACCGCGGTTGGTTGACCGCAAACGCGGTTTAGGTTCTATAGCTTTTCTTCGTTCTTTCGCGTCACCGTCTTCACTTTGTCGTCTTTTGTCCCGATGCCTCGTATGCTCCATATAACGATGAAATGCTTGTTGAGTGCCTTAGTAAAGATAACAACTTATTTGCTCTTCTGAATGTACATGATAGCTTAGCAGGATAGCTAGGATCAGCTCTATCACTCTAAGGTTGCGCTTGAGCTGCATAGAGTCGAGTTGTAGTCAAACCTGACTTACCACAAATTTGACTCGTTTTTCAATGGAATGCCATGGCCTATGTCATGGAACCTTGGCATCAGGCACGCAGTGCCATGGCATAGGCCACGACGCCTTTGCGTCAGGGGCGCCATTCCATGGCATGCCATGCCCTATGTCATGGCGCCTTGGCGTCGGGTGCGCAGTACCATGGCATTGGCCACGACACCTTGGAGTTGGGCGCGCCGTGTGATGGCATGCCATGGCCTATGTCATGGCACCTTGAGCCCAAACGCCAATGCAAGAGAGGAGATAAACTCAACTTCTTAATTACATATAACTCAATGTGATTGTAAAGGGATTACAAGTAGGGTATATATAGCCAAATAACTCTTCCTAAAACCCTAGTGGGTTTGGGCCTTATTTTAACAATGACCTGATCATCTTGAGAATAAGAGAAGCACGCATATAAAGTAGACAATTCATAAAAAGATGAAAATACTAATTAACAATAAAATACATTATAATTATATATATTGTTTATTAGTCCAAGGAGGACATCATGGTCTTGGTCGTCTCAGAATCTCAACAGATCATGTGATTGGAGGTCACAATTGCATCACTCTTCATCTTCTGGCAATGTCCATGGTCTATTGTCCCTCCACTGGGACTACAAATAGTAACTAGTTGAAATCCATCAAAAAATTTGACTAATATATTTATGGCATTTTTCTTATCAAAATTAATATTAAAGTTCAGTTAAGTACATGATCTTGAGGCGCTTAATCCATAGGTTCATGTTGAGGATTCTAGCCGTAGGTGGAGAAGTCGTCCAGAGGCGCTTCATCAGTAGCTTCATCTTGGAAATTCTGGGTGTAGGTGTAGAATTCAGCCTGTTGATGGGAATGATGCACTAGCACACCACCATTGAACTGTTGTTGGGGTAGTACTCCAACAGGAACGACTGATGAGACGACGATAACACACCAATATAATCACCGTGCCCTGATGTTGAACGCGTCAATGATGTTGAATTTGATATATATGGAGGAGGGACTAACAAAGATGGGCGTTCATCATGGGGCACAGAACACCACCCTGGACCCCCACATGACTTCATAGTAGGATCGACCCTCTTCTTCTTTCAGATGACAGGAGGTCCCAACTGTACCTCAGCTCTCGCTGCCTCTTCTGCATCTAATCTCTCCTCTCGCTCTTTCCTGGCAGCCTCATATGCTGCTCTAAGTGCATCTCGCTTATTGTGTCGTGCAGATCACCGCCTGAGCTTTTTCATCATTCTCTTCAATTTGTTCTGTAAACACGAATATAGTGTATATTAAAATATTGAATAATATTAGTAACACCGTCAAATTACAGAAAATATAAAATATGTATCTAAATAGACTCGTGACGAGGCAAGCACCTGGGGCTCGTGGCGAAGCACCATGTCCTGACTCGTCACGTGTCTCAGAGATAGTCCAAAAACTACATTGTTCTGGCTGGCTCCCATACACTCCCATATCCACCATAAAATAGCAGTCCCAGGTAAAAAAAACAGTTTTTTCTCTAGTTTTACCTTCCAAATCCAAGTCAATTATACTTAAACATATAATTTCAACTTCCACTTGAGCATTTTTTAATTTTCAAAATCATAAACTCTAAATAACAAATTAAACATATAATCATCTAATTTCATAATTTTTACGTATAATCACAAAAAACATTCAACTTTAATATTAAATAACAACAACAACATCCAAATCATGGTATAATTATGTTAAACAAGTTCCAACCCTTAAGATTCAAGAAATAACAACAATTAATAGATACAAGAGTGGTTCACTAACCATTATTAGTAGAAATGAAGGAGAAACATCAAGAATCGAGCAACCGAGAGGCGTGACGAAGGTAGGGGCGTCGTATCTGTTTTTTTGGTTGAGATTGAGAATGGAGGCAGAAGAGACGAAGTTGTGAGGGTTTGGACCCCAAAACAAACTTTTATAGTAAATTAGACGCTTCGTCACGATGCTATTGGTATCGCTCTTCATGAAACGTACCTTCACGGTTTCGTCACGAGACAGTACGTTGCACTTTGTATTGCCTCGTCGTAAAGCGCATCTTCACAGTTTTGTGAAGAAGCGGTATTTAGATGCTCGTGACGAAGCACGTTGTGATAGATAGTAAAAAGTGTTGTGCGAAATTCACTCTGTAATAGCTCATGAATGCTAAGGTTGTGCCTTTTCTTACACCATTTTCGCCCAAGGAATAGGACAAATGAGACGGAGAATCGTGATTTCGGGCAACATTCTGTTTTTTTTGCTTTTAATGAACCAATAAGGCTGTTCCAGTGAAAATGAGTGTCGTGATTGAAAATTCAGTCACGCATTGGTAGGATGTAATATAGAGATGGTTAATCATCAAAATAAGAATAGATTAGGCTTGTGGGTGGAGAGTGAACGCTAAACCACTGTGGATGGGAACTTTAGGCTGAACAAGTTGTTTGATTTCAATTTTAAATACTGATTGAAAACGTTGTTCACTTTCTTCTTGGCAAGATGTTGTGCTCTCTTGTCCTTCGTTGGGATGCTGTTCTGATGATTTTTCCGTGCTCTCTTGTCCTTATTGACAAGAGCTATTGGTTCAAGCACACTTCCTTATGGTGGGTTTACTGTCATTTTCATATATTAATTGTATGTGATTTGTTGGGTAAATTCAGCATTTTTAAGTTTATTGAATCGCTTTAATCCATTGAACTGATGAAGATGGTCCAAGCATAACAAAGATTCAAGAAGGTATAAGAATGTGTACAACTAGGAGACGATTACTATTTACCAAAAAAAAGGAGACGATTACTTGAATTTTGCTAGCGAAGTCAAGGATTATCTAGGTAAATGATTACTAACTGCTTTCGATGTATGTAACGTTTTAGAATTACGGAGATGTCCAAATTGAGGAATGTGAAGAGTTGGCATTAGGTATCAACCTCGGACAAGTATAAATAGGCTAGTAGGTATCATTTTGAAATCATCGAGTAATTAGTTAATGACGTCTTTTTTGTGTGAATGTCAGTAAGTATTTGAGATTCTGAAATAGGATTAATTTGGAAGTGGAATGTTGTTTGGATTTAGTGGAGATCTAGATCATAGTAGACCAGAAACACCACACAAACAACAATAACATGAACATGCGAAGTATATGACGCAAGACTTGGTCCAATCCACTAACAAAACATCGTAATGCAAGGACAACTATGTTACACGGAAACGGAAATAGAAACAGAAACGGGAAACGGAAACGCGGGGAAACGGGGAAGCGGCATTTTCAAAAAAATAGTAAAATGGAAACGGCGGGGAAACGCAGATATATATTATATATTATTTTAAAGCTCTTGTTCTACTTATTATTTTAGCATTAATAAGGTGCAATATATGTTCATTTAGTGAATATAAGCTAGTGCAAAGCATTTCTAATATCGTTATAACTCAAAAAGACAATGATAAAGAATTAAAACAAGAACTATATTCTAACAAGGAAGTGTGGCGATGAAAGAATTATACAGTTAAGAGATTTAGGTTTTTTTTAAAATCATAAAACAATGTCAAGTTTCCGTGGAGTTTCCTAAAGTTTCCGTTTCCGAAACGGAAACGCAAGGGTCCTAGAGGTTTATGTGCTTCATAGAAGGACAATCTAGTTCTTAGTGACTACAACCACAAATAGTCTAATGACAGAAAGAACAGAACTACAAGGGAAAGAACATAGCTCCCCTTAGTGTTGAACCAACTTGAATATAAGCTTCTGAATCATGTACTCAATGTTCTTCACAGCTACACTTAGAGACCTTCACCTTAGCTCCACTTTATCTGTCAAAGAATCGTCATAGGTAAACCCTAGCAGAGTTATGAGAGGTGAAAAGTGAGAGTGGAGGAAACATTGAATGAATTTGAAGCTCTCTTAGGTTTCCTCTTGTAGGTCATGTATTACCATTGATAAACATAACAAACCCTTATCACCAATGTAAATAACTTTTTCATCATGTCGAATGGGTTTACACCCCATATACCCTAACCATCATGATTTTATGGGTTTGCTTTGTCCAAAATATCATAAAAAAATATAAAAAAACATTTAAAACCAATAAAAATACTTATGAACCCCTAAAGCATCTCGAGACGCAAAATAGCTAGTTTCATCACAAGCCGCCACATATTGATTCGTAACGAAGTGTAGCTTCTTGAAGTACCCTACGCTAATGCTTCGTGACGAACTAGCGTAACGATCTTCGTCACAAAGCACTAGTGGCACGGTCATGACGAAGCTCGTTGCAATAGATAGTAAAAAGATTGATGCACCATATAACCGTCCCGTTTGTTTGTTGCCAATTTATAAGGGTTTGATCTTGAAGTTGGGCACATAATATGCTTCAATAGCAACTGATAGAACATTATGTTGACCCAATTCATCATAATCCACAAGAAAATTGACTTCAATAGGAGATTGTTGAACATCGGGAAGACCCGGTACACGTAATTAAGAATCTTTGGAGTTTTTCCACATGTATAATTTCCCATCCTCTGCTCATTCAAAAGACAGCACAATTCATCAACATGAAGTTAAGCAAAGAAAAGGTTAATAAACATAATGGAATGATAGTAAAGTTTTATTAAATATTCTGTCCTTATCAGATTCGTTATTACGTTTTAAATTTTGGGCCATTATAAAAGCCTTGTAACAAACTCTCTGACAGATGGAATTCTACACTCACACATTACGCATTTTCTGTTTTCTCCTCCCGCTCTCTCTTCTCTTTGCTCCAATGGAGGTTTTGTGTTCTTCGTTTCCGCAAAGATAACATGGTATTAGAGCATCGAAGGTCTCGATCTCCTGGATTTCTGTTTTCTCAGAGTCGTACGTCAGCTTCGTCTTCTTCTTTGTAAGCTTTTCTCTCACTTTTGTGACTGTTACCAGTGACCTTCCTTCTACTCCAGTGATTGACCATAATGATCCTTTGTTTCTTCACAACAATGATCATCCTGGACTGTCTTAGGTCACTGATGTTTTTGATGGACAAAATTCTGGCGACTGGCATATTTCTATTTGCACTTATCTGTCTGCTAAGAACAAATTGGCTTTTATTGATGGCACTCTTGAAAAACCTGCTTCTACTGATACTAAGTTTAATCGTTGGTTTCGTTGTAATGATATGGTGAAGTCATGGCTCACCAATAGCTTGAGTCCTGAAATTCGGCGTTCTGTAATCTATATTGAGTCAGCTTGTCAAATCTAGAAGAGTCTTAACCTGCTATTTGGACAGCGCAATGCGGCTCGACTTTTCTCTGTGAAACAGGAACTTCATTCTCTCGCTCAGGGTTCAGACTCTGTTTCGACTTATTTCAGTAAGATACATGCTCTTCGGGATCAGATTGGTAGCTTGGAGCACTCTATTAGGTGTACCTGTGTTCATAATGGTGATTGTGTTAAGTCTGAGGAGGAAGACAACCTGATGCAGATTCTTATGGGACTTAATGAGTCTTACAAATCCGTCTGTGGCTCCATTCTTATGCTCAAGCCTTCTCCTAGCATCGATCAGGCTTATTCTTTGGTTTTACAGGAGGAGACTCAAAGGGAAATCCAACCACAGTCTCAGCTCAATATGGATTCGGCATCTATGTATGTTCAGCATAAGTCCTTCAATCCTGGTCAGTTCAAAAACAAAGGAGAGCAAGGAAAAGGGGATACGAAGCCTCTATTCTGTACGAATTGCAAGAATACTAATCACACAGTTGATAGATGTTTTTTTCTCATTGGTTTTCCAAGCAATTACAGAGAAAACAAGTCATCTAAGTCTGCCCAACCAGACAAGTTTGCTGGTGTTGTTCACAAACCATAAACTTCTACCTTGTCCTCTCTCACTTCTGATCAAGTTGCTCAGCTCTTGAGTTTACTCAATACCAAAAATCATCCTCCAATCACAGATGACTTCGTAGGATTTGCAGGTACTTCCCTTGCCTTAAAACTTTTTGACAACACTGAGTTGATAATTGACGGTGGTGCCAGTTGCCACATGTGTTTTGACTTGACTAAGTTCCAGCAAACACAAACTCTACCTAAACCTTTTGAGATTGCTCTTCCTAACAAGCAAGTCATATTAGTTTCTGTTATTGGGAACGTTACTGTTTTGCCTACTCTTCTCTTGAAGGATGTCCTTTATGTTCCACACTTCAAATGCAATTTGATCTCAGTAGGAAACCTGATTAGAAATCTCCAATGTGAGATCATCTTTAATCCTCATGGTTGTTTTTTGCAGGCTCCTTTTATGAAGAGGAGGCTTGCGATTTGTAAGGCTGACAGAGATTTGTTCTTCCTCAGTTTTATTGTTTCGCATCACCATTAGGCTGAGTCTTCAAATAAGATGCAGAGTTCTTTTTCTTCTGTAATTGGAGAGGCTAATTTGTGGCATGTTCGCTTAGGACATCTCTCAAACTACAAGTTATCTTCTATGCATTTAGCTTCCCCTTCCAATAAAGAGGATCTGTCTGCCTGCTCCATCTGTGCATAGTCTCGACAGACCCGTTTAAAATTCCCTCTTAGCAGCATTACTACTACTTTCCCTTTCCAGTTGATTCACATTGACGTTTGGGGCCCATACTACATTCCAACATACAATGGTTACAGATAATTTTTTACTATAGTAGATGACTACGACAGTTCTACTTGGGTGCACTTACTCTCAACTAAGAGCAGTGCTTTTGATGTCCTGAAAGTTTTTCTTGCTATGGTTGATAGGCAGTTTCAAAGAAAGGTTCAGATCATCCGTTCCGATAACGCTCTGGAGCTTGGAAAGAGTAGAGATACGTCTCAATATCTGCAATCCCTTAGCATTGATCACAAACATCTTGTGTTGCTACTCTTCAGCAGAATGAGGTGGTTGAGAGGAAGCACATGCATGTTCTTGAGGTAGCAAGGGCCTTGATTTTCCAATCCAAATTGCCTGTTAAATTCTGGGGAGAGGCAGTTCTTACAGCAGCTCATATTATCACTAGGATACCTCACAAGGTTCTTCATCACCTTAGCCCTTATGAAGTTATGTATCACAAACCAGCTCCTTTCAATTATTTCAAGACCTTTGGATGTTTGTGCTTTGCTTCCACATTGAAGCATGGTAGGGATAAGTTTCAAGCTAGAGCTTCTCCTTGCTTGTTCATTGGGTATCCTCATGGGCAAAAGGCCTATAAGCTCTATAACCTCCAGACTCACAGAGTTTTCACTTCTAGAGATGTTGTCTTCCATGAGCACATTTTTCCTTATCACGACATCTCTCAATTCTCTGACAATGGTTCTCCTACTGCTATTTTGGATTCCATCACTCATGATGTTGAGGATACTTCTGTTTGTGAACATTCTTCTTCATGTTCTGTTGTTCCCACACCAGTTGTCACAGGTTTGAGAAGGTCTCCTAGGGAACGCCACCCTCTTGCCTATCTCCAAGATTATGAATGCTCTGTCGCTATATCCATTAATCAATTATGTGCACACACTCTGACTTCTACCATCACTTTCCCAACTCCTTCTCCTTCCTCTTCAGTCATGCTAGATCATGAGCCTCTCAATTATGAGGAAGCTTGCAAATCTGAAGTCTGGAGAAAGGCCATGACTGAGGAGATTGATGCACTTCATTCTAACAACACTTGGAAGGTGGTGACATTGCCTAAGGGCAAGAGAGCAATAAGTTGTAAATGGGTATACAAGGTAAAATGCAAAGCAAATGGTTCCCTTGAAAGATATAAAGCAAGGCTGGTTGTGCCTTGTTTTACTCAGAAGGAAGGCATAGAGAACACATAAACCTTTTCTCCAGTCATCAAGATGACCACAGTGCGCATCCTTGTTTCCATTGCTCTTAAATGCAAGTGGATTATTCAACAACTGGATGTTAACAATGCCTTCCTCCATGGAGATCTCCATGAAGAAGTTTATATGAAAGCTCCCAATGGCCTAGCTATTCCTTCTGACCATGTGTGTCGGCTGAGGAAAAGTCTCTATGGACTCAAACAGGCCTCCAGAAAGTGGTATGCCAAGTTGTTGTCATCTCTTCGTTCTAGAGGTTTTGTTTTATCTTCAAACGACTACTCTTTTCTTCAAGAAAACTGCCAGTTCTATGACTTTTGTAATGGTGTATGTAGATGATGTCCTACTCACTGGTGATAATGATGAAAAGATTCGGTCCTTAAAATTCTTTCTCCATGACACGTTTCGTATCAAAGATTTAGGCAGGCTCCATTACTTCCTAGGCGTCGAATTTGTTCCTATGGATCAAGGGTTGCTCATGTGTCAAAGAAAATTTATCACTGAACTTTTGCAGGAGTTCTTTATTGATTCTTCCCATCCTTGTGTTAGTCCTCCTGATCTCCATCTCAAGCTTGATCCTGATAAAGGGATTCCTCTGGCCGATCCTATGGTTTTCAGGAGATTGATTGGCAAACTCTCCTTCCTGGTCCACACAAGGCCTGACATTGCTTTTTCAGTACAGTCTCTGAGTCAGTTTAATCAGCTTCCTCGCCAACCTCATTATGATGCTGCACTCCATGTTCTTTCCTATCTCCAAGGCACACAACAACGTTCTTTGTTGCTGAATGCTAGTTCTTCTTTCCTGTTACAAGCTTTTTGTTATGTTGATTGGGTCCCTTGTCCCCAAACACGCCGCTCTGTGAGTGGTTTTGTTATTTTCCTTGGTGGCAATCTTGTATCCTGGAAGTCTAAAAAGCAGAAAAGTGTATTGTTGTCTTCAGCGGAGGATGAGTATCGTTCCCTCCGAAGAGTTTGTTCTGAGTTAGCTTGGATAAGCAGAGTTCTTGCTGATTTTGCAGTGCCAGATGTTACTCCTATTCCTGTGCATTGTGACAATCAAGCTGCGGTTTATAAAGCCCGCAATTTGGTGTTTCACGAACGCACTAAACACATCAAGCTCGATTGACATTTCGCCCGTGAGAAGCTACTTGAAGGTTTGATCTCGCTTTCTCACATTCCCGCCAGGGCACAACTTGCTGATTTTGTGACCAAGTCTCTTCCAGGATCTCATCTGCGCAGTCTCTTTCCCAAGATGGGTTTGGTTATCCATCCGCATCTTGAGGGGGGGGGGTAATGGAATGATAGTAAAGTTTTATTAAATATTATGTCCTTATCAGATTCATTATTACGTTTTAACTTTTGGGGCATTATAAAAGCCTTGTAACAAACTCTCTGACAGATAGAATTCTACACTCACACATTATGCAATTTCTGTTTTCTCCTCCCGCTCTCTCTTCTCTTTGCTCCAATGGAGGTTTTGTGTTCTTCGTTTCGGCAAACATAACAAAACATGCATATTGTGCTATTTGGTAGAATATTACAAGTTGGAATATGAGCCTATTGACTGTATGAGACATAGCAGATGCATAATCAATTGAAACTTCATAATCTGATCTTTAATCAACACAACCACTCCATTCAGAAAACTCACATATCAAAATAGTATCGATATCAACAATCTCTAAAACCCCAATCTCGGAAACACTAACATCCCTAATTGTCATCTCCTCCTCAATATCGGTGTTGTATTGGAAGTTGAAGGAGGTTGCCAAGCTTTGTCGGAGTTGTTGTCTGTCATGCGATTCTGCCTAGCTTGCTTCGTTCTCTCTTCTCAAAATGTCCCCTGGTAATCTCTGCCCCAAATTTCGCCGAAGGTGCGAAAAAAGCGCACCCTTTGTGCCATTCTCCTCGTTTAAGGGGAACCGGAATCCGGTGATGTGAGCCAATAATGATAGTTTAATTCACAAGATTTAGTACACATTCAAAGAAGTTATGAACTGTATTAGATGAGTTGTAATCACCCGAGCCAGAGATGAAAACATCAAGTATTCAATGGGTTTACACACATTTAGAGGAGTTAAGATATCAATGGAGCTATAAAGTGAAGGTTATTCACACACACTAAGTAGATGTGTAGTTCCAGAAGTTAAGTGTTGACAGAGTCATAGCCGCGACCCGTGCCTTTTCCACCGCGCCCCGCACCAAGGGTCTAGTCTAAATTTAGCCTTTTCCCACGTGTTGGAACATTCTATTGCAAAGTCTAAGGAGAACCTCACAAGCCTCAACGGCTGCGGCCAGCACCTTATTTTGCACGCCCCGCATCTCCACCAGATTGAAGAATATCTGATTCACCTTCGGAGGAGTATCTTGTTAGTTATTAGTTAGTATTATTCTGTTAGGAGTAGTTTTGTACTTTGATTATTTTATCATTATTGCACCTAGTAGAATTAGGTTAAGTAATGCCTCCTATATAAGGAGCCTTTCTCCTTACGAGCTAAGGTTGTTTTCCATTCATTAGTTCTTTCTTAATTTTATAGCATAGAATGAGGAGCTAAGCTCTAAAACTTTGCTTCCCTTTTTTATGAAATCTACGTTGAAGTTTTAGTTTGTAAGTGCTCTTCTATTTATATTAATTCGTATTATGTTGATGTGTTTTCTTCCATGATTATCATCCTATTTATTGTATGATTGATTAGATGACAACCTAGACATTCATGATTACTAGCATATTATCATCTCAGGAAAACTCTTTAACTTGTGTTTAGACTGATTGCGGGCACAAGTTAAATGAGGAAGCAATACACATAATTAGGATTTGTAGATGCACATATTGGCTCGTATTAGTTGTTCAGATTTATAGACGTCGGTGTTCTCAAGGACCAAGATTTAAAGATGCTTGTGTTGTGGCTCGTTCTATTTGTGCCTATCATGGGTATCAAACGCAGGATTTTGGTTTAGCAAAATGCTAGAATTGTGAATTGTGTCTTTAGTTGATGAGGGAACTAAGAATTAATATGAATAGGTGACAAAGAACACAATGATTTAAATTAAAATGGAGATATAGGTGGATTAGAAAACAGGAAAAAATCACCCAAATATAAAACAATTAAAATAGATTGAAATTGTGTTCTCCTACACTTAAAATATTTATAAAGTTTTGTCTGTCGAATCTCCCTTGTATACCACTTGCTTCTGTAGTTGGTATTCTAGGATAGATATTAATTTGTCTTGCGTGACGACCGTGTGTCAAATTTGGCACCGTTGTTGGGGAAACACTAAAAAACTTTAGGTTTAGACGGTGTAGGTGTATCTTAGTGACCCGCACCACCAGATCTCATAACAATCCTTTATTTGAGTCTTATGCAGAAATCTACAGAAGCTAAGGAAAGAAAAGTTTCAAAATTTTATGGCCAACACCGCAGTAATAGAAGTAGCAGCATCAACTGCAATCCATCAAAGAGACGCAGAAGACATTGTGCGTATGGCGAACATGATGATGACGGAACTGTTCGAGCAACACCTCGCTCCACATCCGACCGTAATTGTTCTTCCAGCATTGCCAGAAGGTGCAAACTTTGAGTTGACACCTGGGATGATCCATCTATTACCAAGTTTCATGGATTGAGTGGCAAAGATCCCACCAAGCATCTAGGCCACATTCCACTCCATATGTGCAAGCATGAGGCCGAGAGGAATCATAGTCGATCAAATCATGATGAGAGCCTTTCCTTTCTCACTAAAGGATATTGTTGACCAGTGGTACTACTACCTTTCCACTAGTGCTATAAGGTCATGGGTGGATATGCAGAAGGCATTTCTAGACAAGTACTTCTCGGTAAAAAAAGCCAACAATCTAAGGAGAGGGATTACTACTATATAGCAGGAGAAGGATGAGACACTCTATGAGTAGAGAGAGATTCAATAGATTTATCATTGGCTTCCCTCAACGTCAACTAGAGTAGAGAGACTTGATGAACAGTCTTTATTATAGTCTTCTAGACCCAGTGAGAATCCTATTCGATGCAGCATGTGGCGGTAGTTTCTTGACAAGACAACTGAGCAACCAATGAAAGTGTTCAACGATATGTCTAAACGAACAAGACAAATAGGTTCATCTTCATCAGCACGAGGAGCACATATTATAAACTCCTCCAATCTATCCATGAAAATCTCCAAGCTAAAGGAGATGGTGAAGAGACTATCACTTAGAGTCACACTGTAACAGGCAAAGTCGTGTGGAATCTGTGGAGGACCATTACACCCCACAAATATGTGCCCACAATTACAAGAGGAGAACTCGGAGATAAATGCACTATCTAATTATGGTCCTCCTCGTCCAAGAGTCTTTACCTACAACAATTATGATCCACCAAGGTGAAACAATCAGAATCAAAGATATTGGAACAATGATCGATACGACCAGAAAAGGATATTTTAGCCAAGGCCACCACAATAAGATAGACGGCCTAACACAAAAGATCTCCTACATCCATTGCCCACAAAGCTAGGAACCCATGTTAATGAAACAGCTAGGCATTTCAAGAAGATTGAGACACAAGTTGGTCAACTAACGCAGGCTATAGCAAAGCTTGAGACAAGGGATTCTAGATGTATTCCTTTGAGCATAGAGATAAATCCCAAAGGAAACATCAATTATGTACGTTGCGCCCAACGTCTATTACGCCACGGCCCGTGCCAAGGTGTCTGAGTTATTCCCCAAGATCTTGCACATGAACATGAAATTTGAAGAAGAACACCAGAGGGTTCTCCTCTCCCCACGCCCATAAGTCAGCGTCCACGGTTATATCTCTGGCAGAAAGCATAGAATCCTAGGTTACATATCCGACACGACCCGTGCCCATAAACCCACAACCCGCTGGAGGGACTCTATTGAAAGAAGGAGAAATCGGGATTACTAAGCGAACACGACCCGGGCCTTTATTACCATGTCCCGGGCCACTAATCGCGCACCCCGCTTTGTTGGGTTCTGAGATTGCCACTTCCAAAAGCTCCAAACCAAGCCATGTTGCTTCGAGGATACGTATCAGATATATTATAAAATGGCAACCGATGAATCATGCAAGACAGGCTAGAGGAAATGAAGAAAGATCCGAACAAAGCTCCATATGTTGAGAGGATGGAGAAGGAAAGGGATAAGAGATCAATGGCAGCTAAGATAAAGGAAGGACTTCCAATCAAGTGCGATGATCTAGGAGAACCACCTAAAGACATACCATCTAATATATATGATTATCTAGGTCTTCCACCATTAGAAAGCACTAATCTACAATTACACTTAGCGGATGGAACTTGTGTCCACCTGAAAGGTGTATTTTGGGATGTGTTAGTAGGTGTGTAAAGACTCATGTTTCCTGCAGACTTCTATGTCCTAGAATTTTCTACCAATATAAAATCACCAATTCTGTTAGGTACGTCATTCATGAAAACTGTTGGAATAAACATTAATGTTAAACAGGAAAATCTAACCGTGGAAACTAAAAAAGAACAAGTCTGAGATAACTTGTCACGACTTGAAGTCCGTCAGTCATAATTCATTGTATGTAGTCACTACATCTGTTCTGAATCCCTTGGGGCAGATGCATGACATGCACGCAGTCGTAAAAGCCGCGGTCAATATTGCTATTTATTTTCCTAGCAACAAGTTACGAAAGCAAGTGATAAGAAAGGGTCGATCCCATAGAGAAAATTGCATTAATAACTTTAGGTTAGTAGAACTCAATATAAATTGTTTTAATTGTTGTGTTTATGTTTTGGGGTGGTTGGTCCTCTTTTCTAATCCATATACATATCCATTTTAGTTTAGATGATTGTGTCTTTGCCACTTAATCATGTTAATCCTTATGTTGTCCTATCAATTAAAAGACACATTGACGTTCTATATTCGCTTGTCAGAACCTTTAGAACACGTTCGATACCTAGGACAAGCATAATTAGAATGAGCCATCAATAGGCGTCTATAAATCTTAGTCCTTGAGATGGGCTAAGCAGTGATGGCATCTAAAATCTCAACAACTAAGATGAGCCAATAGGTGAGTCCACGAATCACAGTTATGTGTATTAATTCCTCCTTTAACTTATGGTCACAACTAGACTACACACAGTTAAAAATTTCCCTAATATGAGATTATGCCAGTAATCATGATTTTCAAGGTTTTCAATCTAATCTAATCATACAAAGCAATGAGATTAAGATCATGGAAGCAATCACATCAACATAGTACAGAATAAACAATGAATAAAAGAACACTTATAAACAAACTTCAATATAAATTTCATCGAAAAGGGAAACAATGTCTTGGAGCTTACCCCTCATGCTAACTACGAATGAAATACGGAATAACAAAGAATCAACGAACAAAAGAAAAACCAAACTAGCTCGTAGGGAGAAGAGATCCTTATATAGGAGACTCAACTTGACCTAATTCTACTAGGCGAAATATGAAACGAATCTAACAAAAAATATCCTAACTACTAATTAACTATATACTCCTCTGAAGGTGAATCGAAGACTCTTCATTCTAGTGGACACACAGGGCGCGAAAATAAAGGTGCGGGTCATGGCCGTTGAGACCGGTGAGATCTTCTTTAGTCGTTGCCAAAAAAATACTCTACCACGTGGGAAAAGGTTGAATCAGGATTGGACTCTTGGGCGTGGGACGCGGTGGAAAAGGCGCAGAGCGGCCATGACTCTGTCGACACTTTCCTCCTGGAAGCTATATTTCCACTTAGTGTGTGTGGAAAACTTGCACTCTACAGCTACATCGATATCTTAACTCTAGACCTCTTTAATTGTGTGTAAAAACCCTTGAATACTCGATTTTCTCATCTATGGCTCGGTGATCACAACTCTTCTAATACAGCTCATAACTCCTCTAAATGTGTGTTAAATCTCGTGAATTGAACCATCAATATTGGCTCGCATCAAATCACCCCTTACTCAGACCTTTACTCGTCCCGAGTAAGCAATAACTCAACTCTCTCAATGTAGCTCAAAAGGTCTCTGAAAGTACGAATGAAAATGACTCTACATCTCCAACAACTAGTCATTATAATCCTCTAGGCCAATATCAAAACTGATATGGATGTGAATAGACAATAAAACCAAAGCCAATTTCTCTTTGTAGCTCCTAGGAAGCTAATCCTGAACTCTCCTTTTGACTCCTCTTCTCATGTAAACCGTGAAAAAATAAAGAAACCTATAGATCACTCCTTTTTCTCATTTTGCCTATGCGTCATTTTAGGATTTCACCTAGCCACTCCTCTTCTTTTAGGCTAACATAACCTCATCTCTTATAACCTCATATTGCACTAGAGTATATCGGTCCAGGTTACCTGCTTATTGCATGAATTGCCTCGTAGTGTTTTGAAATATCCCAGGATTCTGATTGCCTTTTTCTTTTTGTGACTTTTTCATTATTTTATTTTTTAATTTTTTTGATTCTTTCTAAATAAATGTGATATATACATACTCAATAAACTCCACGTTGTAACAAAGCTAGTGTTAATTATGAATTCAAATGTTGACTCAACAAAACTACGAAAAAAATTAGTGAAGAATATACAATGATGAACTAATTCTCCCTCCCATACTTAACTTCTGCATTGTCCTCAATGTAGATATCAGAGACAAAAGAAAGAAAACGAAACAGAAATGGAACATCTAGACTAAAGGGGAAACAAACGGAAAACAAACCTTGGGTTGAAGATCTTTATTGAAGAAGGTTGCACCAAATGGACTGAGGCACCAGGGTGGTGGCGTGGGTCGTGGCGTCCATGGAAATGGGTCGCGTCAAGAAGGGAGCGGCATGAAATGGTGTTACCCAAGGGAGGCGACGACATTAGATATAGAAATAGAAAGCAGAAAAAATGGCGGAAGTGATGGTGAAACGGAAGATGATTCAATTTTTTGTGCCTCTAGGCATCCTTTTCTAGCTTTTGTTATTTCGTTGCCTTTTTCTCCTTTTTTGTTTTTTTTCTTTTTTAACGACAAAATCCTCAAAAATAACCACAACTACCCATAAGAATATGCTCTAAGACATAAGATAAACACCTAAAAGTACTTCACTGAGTTGGGAAATGGTGGACCATAGCGCCAACTGCTGTGTGTGAAGCTCATCCATATGCTCGCGTGCCTCTTGTTGTATTTGTATCATGGTCTCCTCAATTCTGACTTGGTGTGTCAGTAATGCCTTAATGAGCTCGTCAACACGTGGCGTCCCTATGTGTGGGCGGTTATCAGTTAGTGCCTGATCCGCAAAACTCCTTTCCGTGCGTGGACGACCTTCTTCCTTTGTACTCTCTACATTGTTTGACATGTGTGCCTCTAAAGTCTGCGCAATAGACAAGATATAGTAAACTCTGGAAGTCGTTCCTAATGGGAATTCTCTTGGAAGTCGGACCTGATTGCACATAAAAGTGTAAGAGAGTCAAAACATGTATTTGTCGTTCAACATTGTGAAGCAACCAGCTCTCTTCAGTCGATCCAGATTATACGAGGCATGTTCAATTTCCTTCTCCTCCATCTGCAGGAAAATCTCTTAGATTTTGGCAATGAAACCCATAAACGTGCCTTTGTGAATCACTAGACCTTTTGCTAGGTCCTACACTCGATGTAAGCTCTGGAAAAACAAAGACACCCAGCATGCGTAGCACCTCAAATGACCACTTCCAGGTCTTTGAAACAGTTCTTAAGCAGTTCTGGAGTGATGCCTTCATAGCTAGGAGGAGGACGATTTGCAGAGGGAACAAGTGGAGCATCTAACCTTGGAGTCTCAACTGGATGATGATCTGATATGTAGGTCATGCTTGAGAGGTTGGAGATTATGAAAAAGAAGAGAGCGATGTTTCTCTCACAGAATATGGATAATGGTCGAGAAAAGTGAGGACCTTTTTCATCAAGTGAGGGTATGGGAGAGCATGATTGTCGTAGTGGTAGGAGTGTGGCATATGGCCAAGCATAATCCAAGGCAAGTCAGTTTGGATGCCACATATTATCTTTTCCCATGAGGATGGCATCATTGAGAAGACCGCACCCTCTGTTCTCTTACCTGGGAACAACTTCCTTATAAGGAACTAATGATCAGTTTTCTGTCCAAAGTGAGATCCCTTGTTAGGATATCACCTTCAACAGGACAACCAAAGATGGTCTTGATCATCTCAGCGCGAGTATTGAACTCTTTCCCCTATGGCCACTATTTCTTCTTCACCGGAACATTAAAGCCCTTCACCGTCTAGACTCCAAGAGAAGGCGTAATCAGCTTTGTATTGAGCGGGATCATGTTTTATTCCCAGATGACGATGATGTCGGAGGCTGGAGAGTTATCCTTGGTTTTCTGAGAAAAGGACATCCCGAGTAGAAGGCACACGAGTCTTTGTTCAAAACAAAGGGCTCTTTGAGGAGTTCATCTCATCCCTGAAGTTGGAGAAGGGAGTCGAGAACATTGATGCATTGGCATAGGAGGCATGTTCTGAAGGGGTGAGTTGTTGTCTCCAGAACTCTTTTCCAATGATTAGAGGAGGAGGATTCCTCGCTTAGCAAACTGCTCTTCCGCTAGTGAGAGAACAAGAGCAAGGTCGAGAACTTTTCCTTTGCCCTTGGAGATGTCGACTTTGGCCTTTTATTCCTTGTGTTCTTCTTCGTCCCCATCCTCTGTAATTCTCAAGGCCATGGACTAGGCACCTCGTTTTTTGAGACGCCTGCAACCAACTAGAGTCTGTCACATTAGGAGAATATCTGAGAGGAGAGGATAGTTCACCAACCTTGATGACCTCAGTTTTCGGTGATGGAGTGTCTTCTGAGGATCCAGTCAAGGTGTTGTCGGTCATGGGTTTTGAAGGAATGGTGGTCAAGGCAAGAGATTGTGAAGCCGGTGAGGAGGATGTTTTTTTGCGGAACGCCTCTAGCACGGAGAGTTCTTCTTTCGATAGGGAAAAAATTGTTGGAGGCCATTTAAACAATAAAGAGAACAGAGGTTTAAGCAGTTATAAGCAAAAGAGGATTCAAGTTAGGAAAGCATAAGGCGGTGGAATATCTTGAGTGAACGCCTTTCTTATATAGTTCCTTAAGGATGAACCAAAAACAGTCATTGAAGATTCAGTTACCAAGAATAGAGTCGTTGGAGCAATCATTCCTAACTAAGTAGACTATGGAAGAAATTCAGTCGAAACTCTCCAAAAAGTAATTGTTGTCACACAAGAAAATCTCAAACAACCACAAACTAATGAAATCAGCCGTAATCAGTCACAAAACGCTCAAAGATTCATCATTACTATCTCGGGAACTGGTGAAGTTGGAAAAAAAGTAATCGTTAGAAGTATCAGAAAGTTGTTATGTTCTCAAAGTAGTCTTATCAGAACCTTACCCTCTTTTATTGTACTACATAACGGGGATGACATGGGTATATTTTGTGTAAAGAACAATGTTCTTATGGCAATAAAAGTACATACCCATATGATAAAAACAATGGTAGGCTATTTTGTCACCACAAGTTTGATTTCCAGTTGTGGACTAACCGGGGTTTCCTAGGGAATTATGATCAAGTGATAATGCTAAGGGATTGGGTTAGTACACAATCATCATTCTAGCTTGTAAGTCAAGGATAAAAATATGATCAGATTGACGACTTTTGGGCTAAAAAAGGGAAATACTCTATCATGCAATCACCATAGAATATAATCATTTGAGGAATTAAATTGTACTATGATTTAGGAGAAACTTACATGAAATGCGAGGCCTTCATAAAACATAATTCAATCAATTACAATTTAAGAGAGCATGTCAAAGGAACAGGTCTAGACAATCAAGAGAACTGGATAACACAAACACACTTAAGCTAGAGGGATCAATCGAAGAAGCAATCTCATATTCTCATAGGGTTTCCTATTCAAGGCTTTAGTGAATATATCAGCAATTTATTCCCCAGTTCTACAGTGATGAAGAACAATGTTCCCTTTCTCAACATGATCTCTAAGAAAATGTTGCATAATGTCAATATGCTTGGTTCTAGAATGATGCACATGATTCATAGACATATTGATAGCACCTGTATTATCACAAAGAATCTGAACAGAACCAAACGTCATATGGAAATCTCCAAGTTGTTGCTTGAGCTATAGGAGTTGAGAATAGCAGGTTGTGGCGGCAACGTATTTAGCTTCAGTTGTGGATAAGGCAACGCTTTTCTGTTTCTTTGATCCTCAAACTAAGCATGGTCCAAGGACTCGCACCATCGTAGAGGTGCTCTTCCTATGAACAAGAAAGTCTAAATAGTTCGCATTGGTGTATCCAAGGAGACTCATGGAATATTCCCTAGGATATCATATGGAAAAGGACTTTGTTCCCTTAAGGTATCTAAAGATTCACTTCACCGCAACAAGGTGTGATTCTCTAGGATCTGATTCGAATCGTGCACATAGACATACGGAGAACACAAATATCTACCATGCTTTATGTGAGGTTGATGTGAGCCACTCATTATGGTATAATTCAAAAGATTTAGCACACATTCACATGATCTATGAGCTATATTAGATGAGTTGTAATTACCCGACCCAGAAATGAGAAGATCATTATTCAAGGGTTTTTCACACATTTAGAGGAGTTTAGAGAGAAGATGTTGATGGAGCTAGAGAGTGGAGGATATGCACACACATCAAGTAGTAGTGAACCTTCCATAAGTGAAGGATTGACAGAGTTGTGGACATGACCTGCGCCATTTCCCCGCACCCGCGCCTTTGTCTATCCTAGATTTGCCCTTTTACCACGTGATGGATCATGTTGTTACAAAGGATAGGATAATCTCACCGGATCTAATGGATGCGGCATGCTCCATATCCTCCACTCCCCGCGCATCCACCAGAACACAGAATCTCCGATTCACCTTTGGAGATATATTGTTTATTATTATTTGGCATTAGTGTGTTAGATTTGATTTCGTATTCATATTAGTTTATTATTATAGTTACTTGGTATAATTAGGTTATGTTGGTCTCCTATATCATGATCCTTTCTCCCTACGAGCCAAGGGTTGTTCGTTATTTTCACCATTTAGTTCATATTTCCAATGCATAGTATGAGGAGCTAAGCTCCAACATTTTTATTCATGTTGATCCGTACGATGTCGATGTTTTACTTCCATGATTATCATCTTATTGCTTTGTATTATTAATTAAATTGAATTCCTATATATTCATGATTACTTTGAATAATATCATCATAGGAAAACCCTTTGCTTGTTTTTAGACTGGTTACAGGCACAAGTTAAAGGAGGAAGCAATACACATAACTAAGTTTTGTAGACACATCTATTGGCTGTCTTAATTGTTAAGACATGTAGATGACGGTGTGTTGGCTTGTCTCAAAGATTAAAATTTGTATACACTTGTGTGTAGATCGTCTAATTATGCCTATTATTGGTATCAAACATGTTTTATAGGGTTCTGGTTAGCAAATGTAGGATATGAATGTGTCTTTAGGATAGGGAAATGTAAGAATTAATATGAATAGGTGAAAAGAACACAGTGATCTAAACTAAAATGGAAATATAGGTGGACTAGTAAAGTGGGGAAATAACCCAACATAATTAGAAACAAATCAAACAACCTGAATCTGAGTTCTGCTAGATCTAAATATTGTTATGTTTTCTCTATAGGGTCGACTCCTTACTTTCATTTACTATGGTTAATTGGTATTGAGGGTAATAATTACTTAGACACTCTTATGTGCTACGACACGCACATGAGTTAGGCTTACCTAGATCAGGCCATAAGCCAATCCCGTCAAATTTAGCGTTGTTGCTAGGAAAACGAGATAACAATTAGGTTTAGTCAGTGTTGGTCTATCTTATGACCCGCACCACCAGATCTCACAACGATCATTTGTTTGAGCCCCCTGTAGAAATTGAATGGAAACAAAGACAGACAAATTTCTAAAATCAATGGCGACGCCGCAACAGTAGAAGGCAGCAACAGCTGCAGCAAACTGTCAGAGAGACGTAGCAGAGCCGCATTCCTAGTAAACATGATGATGAGGGAACTATCCAAGGCCATGCCTTGTGACGGGATGGTGATTGTCGTGATCCC
>NW_027371642.1:0-25010 GCF_046119375.1 Phyllobates terribilis
GGCATCTCACTCTCTTTGAATCTTCTTTATCATGCTAGGATTAACAGGAAAAGCTAAAAAATTTCAGAATTGCACCGTGCAATGTGGAGATATTACTGTTTGTGCATTTACAATATTCATTGATTTTTGCCATTGAAAAACATGTTTTTCATATACCAGAAATGTTTGAAGCTACTGACTGAATGAAAGGAGCTGGCATCTCACTCTCTTTGAATCTTCTTTATCATGCTAGGATTAGCAGGAAAAAGCAAAAATTTCAGAATTGCACCTTGCAATGTGGAGATATTACTGTTTGTGCATTTACAATATTCATTGATTTTTGCCATTGAAAAACATGTTTTTCATATACCAGAAATGTTTGAAGCTACTGACTGAATGAAAGGAGCTGGCATCTCACTCTCTTTGAATCTTCTTTATCATGCTAGGATTAACAGTAAAAAGCAAAAAATTTCAGAATTGCACCTTGCAATGTGGAGATATTACTGTTTGTGCATTTACAATATTCATTGATTTTTGCCATTGAAAAACATGTTTTTCATATACCAGAAATGTTTGAAGCTACTGACTGAATGAAAGGAGCTGGCATCTCACTCTCTTTGAATCTTCTTTATCATGCTAGGATTAGCAGGAAAAAGCAAAAAATTTCAGAATTGCACCTTGCAATGTGGAGATATTACTGTTTGTGCATTTACAATATTCATTGATTTTTGCCATTGAAAAACATGTTTTTCATATACCAGAAATGTTTGAAGCTACTGACTGAATGAAAGGAGCTGGCATCTCACTCTCTTTGAATCTTCTTTATCATGCTAGGATTAACAGGAAAAAGCTAAAAAATTCAGAATTGCACCGTGCAATGTGGAGATATTACTGTTTGTGCATTTACAATATTCATTGATTTTTGCCATTGAAAAACATGTTTTTCATATACCAGAAATGTTTGAAGCTACTGACTGAATGAAAGGAGCTGGCATCTCACTCTCTTTGAATCTTCTTTATCATGCTAGGATTAGCAGGAAAAAGCAAAAAATTTCAGAATTGCACCTTGCAATGTGGAGATATTACTGTTTGTGCATTTACAATATTCATTGATTTTTGCCATTGAAAAACATGTTTTTCATATACCAGAAATGTTTGAAGCTACTGACTGAATGAAAGGAGCTGGCATCTCACTCTCTTTGAATCTTCTTTATCATGCTAGGATTAACAGGAAAAAGCTAAAAATTTCAGAATTGCACCGTGCAATGTGGAGATATTACTGTTTGTGCATTTACAATATTCATTGATTTTTGCCATTGAAAAACATGTTTTTCATATACCAGAAATGTTTGAAGCTACTGACTGAATGAAAGGAGCTGGCATCTCACTCTCTTTGAATCTTCTTTATCATGCTAGGATTAGCAGGAAAAAGCAAAAAATTTCAGAATTGCACCTTGCAATGTGGAGATATTACTGTTTGTGCATTTACAATATTCATTGATTTTTGCCATTGAAAAACATGTTTTTCATATACCAGAAATGTTTGAAGCTACTGACTGAATGAAAGGAGCTGGCATCTCACTCTCTTTGAATCTTCTTTATCATGCTAGGATTAACAGGAAAAAGCAAAAAATTTCAGAATTGCACCTTGCAATGTGGAGATATTACTGTTTGTGCATTTACAATATTCATTGATTTTTGCCATTGAAAAACATGTTTTTCATATACCAGAAATGTTTGAAGCTACTGACTGAATGAAAGGAGCTGGCATCTCACTCTCTTTGAATCTTCTTTATCATGCTAGGATTAACAGGAAAAAGCTAAAAATTTCAGAATTGCACCGTGCAATGTGGAGATATTACTGTTTGTGCATTTACAATATTCATTGATTTTTGCCATTGAAAAACATGTTTTTCATATACCAGAAATGTTTGAAGCTACTGACTGAATGAAAGGAGCTGGCATCTCACTCTCTTTGAATCTTCTTTATCATGCTAGGATTAGCAGGAAAAAGCAAAAAATTTCAGAATTGCACCTTGCAATGTGGAGATATTACTGTTTGTGCATTTACAATATTCATTGATTTTTGCCATTGAAAAACATGTTTTTCATATACCAGAAATGTTTGAAGCTACTGACTGAATGAAAGGAGCTGGCATCTCACTCTCTTTGAATCTTCTTTATCATGCTAGGATTAACAGGAAAAAGCAAAAAATTTCAGAATTGCACCTTGCAATGTGGAGATATTACTGTTTGTGCATTTACAATATTCATTGATTTTTGCCATTGAAAAACATGTTTTTCATATACCAGAAATGTTTGAAGCTACTGACTGAATGAAAGGAGCTGGCATCTCACTCTCTTTGAATCTTCTTTATCATGCTAGGATTAGCAGGAAAAAGCAAAAAATTTCAGAATTGCACCTTGCAATGTGGAGATATTACTGTTTGTGCATTTACAATATTCATTGATTTTTGCCATTGAAAAACATGTTTTTCATATACCAGAAATGTTTGAAGCTACTGACTGAATGAAAGGAGCTGGCATCTCACTCTCTTTGAATCTTCTTTATCATGCTAGGATTAACAGGAAAAAGCTAAAAATTTCAGAATTGCACCGTGCAATGTGGAGATATTACTGTTTGTGCATTTACAATATTCATTGATTTTTGCCATTGAAAAACATGTTTTTCATATACCAGAAATGTTTGAAGCTACTGACTGAATGAAAGGAGCTGGCATCTCACTCTCTTTGAATCTTCTTTATCATGCTAGGATTAACAGGAAAAAGCAAAAAATTTCAGAATTGCACCGTGCAATGTGGAGATATTACTGTTTGTGCATTTACAATATTCATTGATTTTTGCCATTGAAAAACATGTTTTTCATATACCAGAAATGTTTGAAGCTACTGACTGAATGAAAGGAGCTGGCATCTCACTCTCTTTGAATCTTCTTTATCATGCTAGGATTAGCAGGAAAAAGCAAAAAATTTCAGAATTGCACCTTGCAATGTGGAGATATTACTGTTTGTGCATTTACAATATTCATTGATTTTTGCCATTGAAAAACATGTTTTTCATATACCAGAAATGTTTGAAGCTACTGACTGAATGAAAGGAGCTGGCATCTCACTCTCTTTGAATCTTTATCATGCTAGGATTAACAGGAAAAAGCAAAAAATTTCAGAATTGCACCTTGCAATGTGGAGATATTACTGTTTGTGCATTTACAATATTCATTGATTTTTGCCATTGAAAAACATGTTTTTCATATACCAGAAATGTTTGAAGCTACTGACTGAATGAAAGGAGCTGGCATCTCACTCTCTTTGAATCTTCTTTATCATGCTAGGATTAACAGGAAAAAGCTAAAAATTTCAGAATTGCACCATGCAATGTGGAGATATTACTGTTTGTGCATTTACAATATTCATTGATTTTTGCCATTGAAAAACATGTTTTTCATATACCAGAAATGTTTGAAGCTACTGACTGAATGAAAGGAGCTGGCATCTCACTCTCTTTGAATCTTCTTTATCATGCTAGGATTAGCAGGAAAAAGCAAAAAATTTCAGAATTGCACCTTGCAATGTGGAGATATTACTGTTTGTGCATTTACAATATTCATTGATTTTTGCCATTGAAAAACATGTTTTTCATATACCAGAAATGTTTGAAGCTACTGACTGAATGAAAGGAGCTGGCATCTCACTCTCTTTGAATCTTCTTTATCATGCTAGGATTAACAGGAAAAAGCTAAAAATTTCAGAATTGCACCGTGCAATGTGGAGATATTACTGTTTGTGCATTTACAATATTCATTGATTTTTGCCATTGAAAAACATGTTTTTCATATACCAGAAATGTTTGAAGCTACTGACTGAATGAAAGGAGCTGGCATCTCACTCTCTTTGAATCTTCTTTATCATGCTAGGATTAGCAGGAAAAAGCAAAAAATTTCAGAATTGCACCTTGCAATGTGGAGATATTACTGTTTGTGCATTTACAATATTCATTGATTTTTGCCATTGAAAAACATGTTTTTCATATACCAGAAATGTTTGAAGCTACTGACTGAATGAAAGGAGCTGGCATCTCACTCTCTTTGAATCTTCTTTATCATGCTAGGATTAGCAGGAAAAAGCAAAAAATTTCAGAATTGCACCTTGCAATGTGGAGATATTACTGTTTGTGCATTTAATATATTCATTGATTTTTGCCATTGAAAAACATGTTTTTCATATACCAGAAATGTTTGAAGCTACTGACTGAATGAAAGGAGCTGGCATCTCACTCTCTTTGAATCTTCTTTATCATGCTAGGATTAACAGGAAAAAGCAAAAAATTTCAGAATTGCACCTTGCAATGTGGAGATATTACTGTTTGTGCATTTACAATATTCATTGATTTTTGCCATTGAAAAACATGTTTTTCATATACCAGAAATGTTTGAAGCTACTGACTGAATGAAAGGAGCTGGCATCTCACTCTCTTTGAATCTTCTTTATCATGCTAGGATTAACAGGAAAAAGCTAAAAATTTCAGAATTGCACCGTGCAATGTGGAGATATTACTGTTTGTGCATTTACAATATTCATTGATTTTTGCCATTGAAAAGCATGTTTTTCATATACCAGAAATGTTTGAAGCTACTGACTGAATGAAAGGAGCTGGCATCTCACTCTCTTTGAATCTTCTTTATCATGCTAGGATTAGCAGGAAAAAGCAAAAAATTTCAGAATTGCACCTTGCAATGTGGAGATATTACTGTTTGTGCATTTACAATATTCATTGATTTTTGCCATTGAAAAACATGTTTTTCATATACCAGAAATGTTTGAAGCTACTGACTGAATGAAAGGAGCTGGCATCTCACTCTCTTTGAATCTTCTTTATCATGCTAGGATTAACAGGAAAAAGCTAAAAATTTCAGAATTGCACCGTGCAATGTGGAGATATTACTGTTTGTGCATTTACAATATTCATTGATTTTTGCCATTTAAAAACATGTTTTTCATATACCAGAAATGTTTGAAGCTACTGACTGAATGAAAGGAGCTGGCATCTCACTCTCTTTGAATCTTCTTTATCATGCTAGGATTAGCAGGAAAAAGCAAAAAATTTCAGAATTGCACCTTGCAATGTGGAGATATTACTGTTTGTGCATTTACAATATTCATTGATTTTTGCCATTGAAAAACATGTTTTTCATATACCAGAAATGTTTGAAGCTACTGACTGAATGAAAGGAGCTGGCATCTCACTCTCTTTGAATCTTCTTTATCATGCTAGGATTAACAGGAAAAAGCAAAAAATTTCAGAATTGCACCTTGCAATGTGGAGATATTACTGTTTGTGCATTTACAATATTCATTGATTTTTGCCATTGAAAAACATGTTTTTCATATACCAGAAATGTTTGAAGCTACTGACTGAATGAAAGGAGCTGGCATCTCACTCTCTTTGAATCTTCTTTATCATGCTAGGATTAGCAGGAAAAAGCAAAAAATTTCAGAATTGCACCTTGCAATGTGGAGATATTACTGTTTGTGCATTTACAATATTCATTGATTTTTGCCATTGAAAAACATGTTTTTCATATACCAGAAATGTTTGAAGCTACTGACTGAATGAAAGGAGCTGGCATCTCACTCTCTTTGAATCTTCTTTATCATGCTAGGATTAACAGGAAAAAGCTAAAAATTTCAGAATTGCACCGTGCAATGTGGAGATATTACTGTTTGTGCATTTACAATATTCATTGATTTTTGCCATTGAAAAACATGTTTTTCATATACCAGAAATGTTTGAAGCTACTGACTGAATGAAAGGAGCTGGCATCTCACTCTCTTTGAATCTTCTTTATCATGCTAGGATTAACAGGAAAAAGCTAAAAATTTCAGAATTGCACCGTGCAATGTGGAGATATTACTGTTTGTGCATTTACAATATTCATTGATTTTTGCCATTGAAAAACATGTTTTTCATATACCAGAAATGTTTGAAGCTACTGACTGAATGAAAGGAGCTGGCATCTCACTCTCTTTGAATCTTCTTTATCATGCTAGGATTAGCAGGAAAAAGCAAAAAATTTCAGAATTGCACCTTGCAATGTGGAGATATTACTGTTTGTGCATTTACAATATTCATTGATTTTTGCCATTGAAAAACATGTTTTTCATATACCAGAAATGTTTGAAGCTACTGACTGAATGAAAGGAGCTGGCATCTCACTCTCTTTGAATCTTTATCATGCTAGGATTAACAGGAAAAAGCAAAAAATTTCAGAATTGCACCTTGCAATGTGGAGATATTACTGTTTGTGCATTTACAATATTCATTGATTTTTGCCATTGAAAAACATGTTTTTCATATACCAGAAATGTTTGAAGCTACTGACTGAATGAAAGGAGCTGGCATCTCACTCTCTTTGAATCTTCTTTATCATGCTAGGATTAACAGGAAAAAGCTAAAAATTTCAGAATTGCACCGTGCAATGTGGAGATATTACTGTTTGTGCATTTACAATATTCATTGATTTTTGCCATTGAAAAACATGTTTTTCATATACCAGAAATGTTTGAAGCTACTGACTGAATGAAAGGAGCTGGCATCTCACTCTCTTTGAATCTTCTTTATCATGCTAGGATTAGCAGGAAAAAGCAAAAAATTTCAGAATTGCACCTTGCAATGTGGAGATATTACTGTTTGTGCATTTACAATATTCATTGATTTTTGCCATTGAAAAACATGTTTTTCATATACCAGAAATGTTTGAAGCTACTGACTGAATGAAAGGAGCTGGCATCTCACTCTCTTTGAATCTTCTTTATCATGCTAGGATTAACAGGAAAAAGCTAAAAATTTCAGAATTGCACCGTGCAATGTGGAGATATTACTGTTTGTGCATTTACAATATTCATTGATTTTTGCCATTGAAAAACATGTTTTTCATATACCAGAAATGTTTGAAGCTACTGACTGAATGAAAGGAGCTGGCATCTCACTCTCTTTGAATCTTCTTTATCATGCTAGGATTAGCAGGAAAAAGCAAAAAATTTCAGAATTGCACCTTGCAATGTGGAGATATTACTGTTTGTGCATTTACAATATTCATTGATTTTTGCCATTGAAAAACATGTTTTTCATATACCAGAAATGTTTGAAGCTACTGACTGAATGAAAGGAGCTGGCATCTCACTCTCTTTGAATCTTCTTTATCATGCTAGGATTAACAGGAAAAAGCAAAAAATTTCAGAATTGCACCTTGCAATGTGGAGATATTACTGTTTGTGCATTTACAATATTCATTGATTTTTGCCATTGAAAAACATATTTTTCATATACCAGAAATGTTTGAAGCTACTGACTGAATGAAAGGAGCTGGCATCTCACTCTCTTTGAATCTTCTTTATCATGCTAGGATTAGCAGGAAAAAGCAAAAAATTTCAGAATTGCACCTTGCAATGTGGAGATATTACTGTTTGTGCATTTACAATATTCATTGATTTTTGCCATTGAAAAACATGATTTTCATATACCAGAAATGTTTGAAGCTACTGACTGAATGAAAGGAGCTGGCATCTCACTCTCTTTGAATCTTCTTTATCATGCTAGGATTAACAGGAAAAAGCTAAAAATTTCAGAATTGCACCGTTCAATGTGGAGATATTACTGTTTGTGCATTTACAATATTCATTGATTTTTGCCATTGAAAAACATGTTTTTCATATACCAGAAATGTTTGAAGCTACTGACTGAATGAAAGGAGCTGGCATCTCACTCTCTTTGAATCTTCTTTATCATGCTAGGATTAGCAGGAAAAAGCAAAAAATTTCAGAATTGCACCTTGCAATGTGGAGATATTACTGTTTGTGCATTTACAATATTCATTGATTTTTGCCATTGAAAAACATGTTTTTCATATACCAGAAATGTTTGAAGCTACTGACTGAATGAAAGGAGCTGGCATCTCACTCTCTTTGAATCTTCTTTATCATGCTAGGATTAACAGGAAAAAGCAAAAAATTTCAGAATTGCACCTTGCAATGTGGAGATATTACTGTTTGTGCATTTACAATATTCATTGATTTTTGCCATTGAAAAACATGTTTTTCATATACCAGAAATGTTTGAAGCTACTGACTGAATGAAAGGAGCTGGCATCTCACTCTCTTTGAATCTTCTTTATCATGCTAGGATTAACAGGAAAAAGCTAAAAATTTCAGAATTGCACCGTGCAATGTGGAGATATTACTGTTTGTGCATTTACAATATTCATTGATTTTTGCCATTGAAAAACATGTTTTTCATATACCAGAAATGTTTGAAGCTACTGACTGAATGAAAGGAGCTGGCATCTCACTCTCTTTGAATCTTCTTTATCATGCTAGGATTAGCAGGAAAAAGCAAAAAATTTCAGAATTGCACCTTGCAATGTGGAGATATTACTGTTTGTGCATTTACAATATTCATTGATTTTTGCCATTGAAAAACATGTTTTTCATATACCAGAAATGTTTGAAGCTACTGACTGAATGAAAGGAGCTGGCATCTCACTCTCTTTGAATCTTCTTTATCATGCTAGGATTAACAGGAAAAAGCTAAAAATTTCAGAATTGCACCGTGCAATTTGGAGATATTACTGTTTGTGCATTTACAATATTCATTGATTTTTGCCATTGAAAAACATGTTTTTCATATACCAGAAATGTTTGAAGCTACTGACTGAATGAAAGGAGCTGGAATCTCACTCTCTTTGAATCTTCTTTATCATGCTAGGATTAACAGGAAAAAGCTAAAAATTTCAGAATTGCACCGTGCAATGTGGAGATATTACTGTTTGTGCATTTACAATATTCATTGATTTTTGCCATTGAAAAACATGTTTTTCATATACCAGAAATGTTTGAAGCTACTGACTGAATGAAAGGAGCTGGCATCTCACTCTCTTTGAATCTTCTTTATCATGCTAGGATTAGCAGGAAAAAGCAAAAAATTTCAGAATTGCACCTTGCAATGTGGAGATATTACTGTTTGTGCATTTACAATATTCATTGATTTTTGCCATTGAAAAACATGTTTTTCATATACCAGAAATGTTTGAAGCTACTGACTGAATGAAAGGAGCTGGCATCTCACTCTCTTTGAATCTTCTTTATCATGCTAGGATTAACAGGAAAAAGCAAAAAATTTCAGAATTGCACCTTGCAATGTGGAGATATTACTGTTTGTGCATTTACAATATTCATTGATTTTTGCCATTGAAAAACATGTTTTTCATATACCAGAAATGTTTGAAGCTACTGACTGAATGAAAGGAGCTGGCATCTCACTCTCTTTGAATCTTCTTTATCATGCTAGGATTAACAGGAAAAAGCAAAAAATTTCAGAATTGCACCGTGCAATGTGGAGATATTACTGTTTGAGCATTTACAATATTCATTGATTTTTGCCATTGAAAAACATGTTTTTCATATACCAGAAATGTTTGAAGCTACTGACTGAATGAAAGGAGCTGGCATCTCACTCTCTTTGAATCTTCTTTATCATGCTAGGATTAGCAGGAAAAAGCAAAAAATTTCAGAATTGCACCTTGCAATGTGGAGATATTACTGTTTGTGCATTTACAATATTCATTGATTTTTGCCATTGAAAAACATGTTTTTCATATACCAGAAATGTTTGAAGCTACTGACTGAATGAAAGGAGCTGGCATCTCACTCTCTTTGAATCTTCTTTATCATGCTAGGATTAACAGGAAAAAGCTAAAAATTTCAGAATTGCACCGTGCAATGTGGAGATATTACTGTTTGTGCATTTACAATATTCATTGATTTTTGCCATTGAAAAACATGTTTTTCATATACCAGAAATGTTTGAAGCTACTGACTGAATGAAAGGAGCTGGCATCTCACTCTCTTTGAATCTTCTTTATCATGCTAGGATTAGCAGGAAAAAGCAAAAAATTTCAGAATTGCACCTTGCAATGTGGAGATATTACTGTTTGTGCATTTACAATATTCATTGATTTTTGCCATTGAAAAACATGTTTTTCATATACCAGAAATGTTTGAAGCTACTGACTGAATGAAAGGAGCTGGCATCTCACTCTCTTTGAATCTTCTTTATCATGCTAGGATTAACAGGAAAAAGCTAAAAATTTCAGAATTGCACCGTGCAATGTGGAGATATTACTGTTTGTGCATTTACAATATTCATTGATTTTTGCCATTGAAAAACATGTTTTTCATATACCAGAAATGTTTGAAGCTACTGACTGAATGAAAGGAGCTGGCATCTCACTCTCTTTGAATCTTCTTTATCATGCTAGGATTAACAGGAAAAAGCTAAAAATTTCAGAATTGCACCGTGCAATGTGGAGATATTACTGTTTGTGCATTTACAATATTCATTGATTTTTGCCATTGAAAAACATGTTTTTCATATACCAGAAATGTTTGAAGCTACTGACTGAATGAAAGGAGCTGGCATCTCACTCTCTTTGAATCTTCTTTATCATGCTAGGAGTAGCAGGAAAAAGCAAAAAATTTCAGAATTGCACCTTGCAATGTGGAGATATTACTGTTTGTGCATTTACAATATTCATTGATTTTTGCCATTGAAAAACATGTTTTTCATATACCAGAAATGTTTGAAGCTACTGACTGAATGAAAGGAGCTGGCATCTCACTCTCTTTGAATCTTCTTTATCATGCTAGGATTAACAGGAAAAAGCTAAAAATTTCAGAATTGCACCGTGCAATGTGGAGATATTACTGTTTGTGCATTTACAATATTCATTGATTTTTGCCATTGAAAAACATGTTTTTCATATACCAGAAATGTTTGAAGCTACTGACTGAATGAAAGGAGCTGGCATCTCACTCTCTTTGAATCTTCTTTATCATGCTAGGATTAGCAGGAAAAAGCAAAAAATTTCAGAATTGCACCTTGCAATGTGGAGATATTACTGTTTGTGCATTTACAATATTCATTGATTTTTGCCATTGAAAAACATGTTTTTCATATACCAGAAATGTTTGAAGCTACTGACTGAATGAAAGGAGCTGGCATCTCACTCTCTTTGAATCTTCTTTATCATGCTAGGTTTAACAGGAAAAAGCAAAAAATTTCAGAATTGCACCTTGCAATGTGGAGATATTACTGTTTGTGCATTTACAATATTCATTGATTTTTGCCATTGAAAAACATGTTTTTCATATACCAGAAATGTTTGAAGCTACTGACTGAATGAAAGGAGCTGGCATCTCACTCTCTTTGAATCTTCTTTATCATGCTAGGATTAACAGGAAAAAGCTAAAAATTTCAGAATTGCACCGTGCAATGTGGAGATATTACTGTTTGTGCATTTACAATATTCATTGATTTTTGCCATTGAAAAACATGTTTTTCATATACCAGAAATGTTTGAAGCTACTGACTGAATGAAAGGAGCTGGCATCTCACTCTCTTTGAATCTTCTTTATCATGCTAGGATTGGCAGGAAAAAGCAAAAAATTTCAGAATTGCACCTTGCAATGTGGAGATATTACTGTTTGTGCATTTACAATATTCATTGATTTTTGCCATTGAAAAACATGTTTTTCATATACCAGAAATGTTTGAAGCTACTGACTGAATGAAAGGAGCTGGCATCTCACTCTCTTTGAATCTTCTTTATCATGCTAGGATTAGCAGGAAAAAGCAAAAAATTTCAGAATTGCACCTTGCAATGTGGAGATATTACTGTTTGTGCATTTACAATATTCATTGATTTTTGCCATTGAAAAACATGTTTTTCATATACCAGAAATGTTTGAAGCTACTGACTGAATGAAAGGAGCTGGCATCTCACTCTCTTTGAATCTTCTTTATCATGCTAGGATTAACAGGAAAAAGCAAAAAATTTCAGAATTGCACCTTGCAATGTGGAGATATTACTGTTTGTGCATTTACAATATTCATTGATTTTTGCCATTGAAAAACATGTTTTTCATATACCAGAAATGTTTGAAGCTACTGACTGAATGAAAGGAGCTGGCATCTCACTCTCTTTGAATCTTCTTTATCATGCTAGGATTAACAGGAAAAAGCAAAAAATTTCAGAATTGCACCGTGCAATGTGGAGATATTACTGTTTGAGCATTTACAATATTCATTGATTTTTGCCATTGAAAAACATGTTTTTCATATACCAGAAATGTTTGAAGCTACTGACTGAATGAAAGGAGCTGGCATCTCACTCTCTTTGAATCTTCTTTATCATGCTAGGATTAGCAGGAAAAAGCAAAAAATTTCAGAATTGCACCTTGCAATGTGGAGATATTACTGTTTGTGCATTTACAATATTCATTGATTTTTGCCATTGAAAAACATGTTTTTCATATACCAGAAATGTTTGAAGCTACTGACTGAATGAAAGGAGCTGGCATCTCACTCTCTTTGAATCTTCTTTATCATGCTAGGATTAACAGGAAAAAGCTAAAAATTTCAGAATTGCACCGTGCAATGTGGAGATATTACTGTTTGTGCATTTACAATATTCATTGATTTTTGCCATTGAAAAACATGTTTTTCATATACCAGAAATGTTTGAAGCTACTGACTGAATGAAAGGAGCTGGCATCTCACTCTCTTTGAATCTTCTTTATCATGCTAGGATTAGCAGGAAAAAGCAAAAAATTTCAGAATTGCACCTTGCAATGTGGAGATATTACTGTTTGTGCATTTACAATATTCATTGATTTTTGCCATTGAAAAACATGTTTTTCATATACCAGAAATGTTTGAAGCTACTGACTGAATGAAAGGAGCTGGCATCTCACTCTCTTTGAATCTTCTTTATCATGCTAGGATTAACAGGAAAAAGCTAAAAATTTCAGAATTGCACCGTGCAATGTGGAGATATTACTGTTTGTGCATTTACAATATTCATTGATTTTTGCCATTGAAAAACATGTTTTTCATATACCAGAAATGTTTGAAGCTACTGACTGAATGAAAGGAGCTGGCATCTCACTCTCTTTGAATCTTCTTTATCATGCTAGGATTAGCAGGAAAAAGCAAAAAATTTCAGAATTGCACCTTGCAATGTGGAGATATTACTGTTTGTGCATTTACAATATTCATTGATTTTTGCCATTGAAAAACATGTTTTTCATATACCAGAAATGTTTGAAGCTACTGACTGAATGAAAGGAGCTGGCATCTCACTCTCTTTGAATCTTCTTTATCATGCTAGGATTAACAGGAAAAAGCAAAAAATTTCAGAATTGCACCTTGCAATGTGGAGATATTACTGTTTGTGCATTTACAATATTCATTGATTTTTGCCATTGAAAAACATGTTTTTCATATACCAGAAATGTTTGAAGCTACTGACTGAATGAAAGGAGCTGGCATCTCACTCTCTTTGAATCTTCTTTATCATGCTAGGATTAACAGGAAAAAGCTAAAAATTTCAGAATTGCACCGTGCAATGTGGAGATATTACTGTTTGTGCATTTACAATATTCATTGATTTTTGCCATTGAAAAACATGTTTTTCATATACCAGAAATGTTTGAAGCTACTGACTGAATGAAAGGAGCTGGCATCTCACTCTCTTTGAATCTTCTTTATCATGCTAGGAGTAGCAGGAAAAAGCAAAAAATTTCAGAATTGCACCTTGCAATGTGGAGATATTACTGTTTGTGCATTTACAATATTCATTGATTTTTGCCATTGAAAAACATGTTTTTCATATACCAGAAATGTTTGAAGCTACTGACTGAATGAAAGGAGCTGGCATCTCACTCTCTTTGAATCTTCTTTATCATGCTAGGATTAACAGGAAAAAGCTAAAAATTTCAGAATTGCACCGTGCAATGTGGAGATATTACTGTTTGTGCATTTACAATATTCATTGATTTTTGCCATTGAAAAACATGTTTTTCATATACCAGAAATGTTTGAAGCTACTGACTGAATGAAAGGAGCTGGCATCTCACTCTCTTTGAATCTTCTTTATCATGCTAGGATTAGCAGGAAAAAGCAAAAAATTTCAGAATTGCACCTTGCAATGTGGAGATATTACTGTTTGTGCATTTACAATATTCATTGATTTTTGCCATTGAAAAACATGTTTTTCATATACCAGAAATGTTTGAAGCTACTGACTGAATGAAAGGAGCTGGCATCTCACTCTCTTTGAATCTTCTTTATCATGCTAGGATTAACAGGAAAAAGCAAAAAATTTCAGAATTGCACCTTGCAATGTGGAGATATTACTGTTTGTGCATTTACAATATTCATTGATTTTTGCCATTGAAAAACATGTTTTTCATATACCAGAAATGTTTGAAGCTACTGACTGAATGAAAGGAGCTGGCATCTCACTCTCTTTGAATCTTCTTTATCATGCTAGGATTAACAGGAAAAAGCTAAAAATTTCAGAATTGCACCGTGCAATGTGGAGATATTACTGTTTGTGCATTTACAATATTCATTGATTTTTGCCATTGTAAAACATGTTTTTCATATACCAGAAATGTTTGAAGCTACTGACTGAATGAAAGGAGCTGGCATCTCACTCTCTTTGAATCTTCTTTATCATGCTAGGATTGGCAGGAAAAAGCAAAAAATTTCAGAATTGCACCTTGCAATGTGGAGATATTACTGTTTGTGCATTTACAATATTCATTGATTTTTGCCATTGAAAAACATGTTTTTCATATACCAGAAATGTTTGAAGCTACTGACTGAATGAAAGGAGCTGGCATCTCACTCTCTTTGAATCTTCTTTATCATGCTAGGATTAACAGGAAAAAGCTAAAAATTTCAGAATTGCACCGTGCAATGTGGAGATATTACTGTTTGTGCATTTACAATATTCATTGATTTTTGCCATTGAAAAACATGTTTTTCATATACCAGAAATGTTTGAAGCTACTGACTGAATGAAAGGAGCTGGCATCTCACTCTCTTTGAATCTTCTTTATCATGCTAGGATTAGCAGGAAAAAGCAAAAAATTTCAGAATTGCACCTTGCAATGTGGAGATATTACTGTTTGTGCATTTACAATATTCATTGATTTTTGCCATTGAAAAACGTTTTTCATATACCAGAAATGTTTGAAGCTACTGACTGAATGAAAGGAGCTGGCATCTCACTCTCTTTGAATCTTCTTTATCATGCTAGGATTAACAGGAAAAAGCAAAAAATTTCAGAATTGCACCTTGCAATGTGGAGATATTACTGTTTGTGCATTTACAATATTCATTGATTTTTGCCATTGAAAAACATGTTTTTCATATACCAGAAATGTTTGAAGCTACTGACTGAATGAAAGGAGCTGGCATCTCACTCTCTTTGAATCTTCTTTATCATGCTAGGATTAGCAGGAAAAAGCTAAAAATTTCAGAATTGCACCGTGCAATGTGGAGATATTACTGTTTGTGCATTTACAATATTCATTGATTTTTGCCATTGAAAAACATGTTTTTCATATACCAGAAATGTTTGAAGCTACTGACTGAATGAAAGGAGCTGGCATCTCACTCTCTTTGAATCTTCTTTATCATGCTAGGATTAGCAGGAAAAAGCAAAAAATTTCAGAATTGCACCTTGCAATGTGGAGATATTACTGTTTGTGCATTTACAATATTCATTGATTTTTGCCATTGAAAAACATGTTTTTCATATACCAGAAATGTTTGAAGCTACTGACTGAATGAAAGGATCTGGCATCTCACTCTCTTTGAATCTTCTTTATCATGCTAGGATTAACAGGAAAAAGCTAAAAATTTCAGAATTGCACCGTGCAATGTGGAGATATTACTGTTTGTGCATTTACAATATTCATTGATTTTTGCCATTGAAAAACATGTTTTTCATATACCAGAAATGTTTGAAGCTACTGACTGAATGAAAGGAGCTGGCATCTCACTCTCTTTGAATCTTCTTTATCATGCTAGGATTAGCAGGAAAAAGCAAAAAATTTCAGAATTGCACCTTGCAATGTGGAGATATTACTGTTTGTGCATTTACAATATTCATTGATTTTTGCCATTGAAAAACATGTTTTTCATATACCAGAAATGTTTGAAGCTACTGACTGAATGAAAGGAGCTGGCATCTCACTCTCTTTGAATCTTCTTTATCATGCTAGGATTAGCAGGAAAAAGCAAAAAATTTCAGAATTGCACCTTGCAATGTGGAGATATTACTGTTTGTGCATTTACAATATTCATTGATTTTTGCCATTGAAAAACATGTTTTTCATATACCAGAAATGTTTGAAGCTACTGACTGAATGAAAGGAGCTGGCATCTCACTCTCTTTGAATCTTCTTTATCATGCTAGGATTAACAGGAAAAAGCAAAAAATTTCAGAATTGCACCTTGCAATGTGGAGATATTACTGTTTGTGCATTTACAATATTCATTGATTTTTGCCATTGAAAAACATGTTTTTCATATACCAGAAATGTTTGAAGCTACTGACTGAATGAAAGGAGCTGGCATCTCACTCTCTTTGAATCTTCTTTATCATGCTAGGATTAACAGGAAAAAGCTAAAAATTTCAGAATTGCACCGTGCAATGTGGAGATATTACTGTTTGTGCATTTACAATATTCATTGATTTTTGCCATTGTAAAACATGTTTTTCATATACCAGAAATGTTTGAAGCTACTGACTGAATGAAAGGAGCTGGCATCTCACTCTCTTTGAATCTTCTTTATCATGCTAGGATTGGCAGGAAAAAGCAAAAAATTTCAGAATTGCACCTTGCAATGTGGAGATATTACTGTTTGTGCATTTACAATATTCATTGATTTTTGCCATTGAAAAACATGTTTTTCATATACCAGAAATGTTTGAAGCTACTGACTGAATGAAAGGAGCTGGCATCTCACTCTCTTTGAATCTTCTTTATCATGCTAGGATTAACAGGAAAAAGCTAAAAATTTCAGAATTGCACCGTGCAATGTGGAGATATTACTGTTTGTGCATTTACAATATTCATTGATTTTTGCCATTGAAAAACATGTTTTTCATATACCAGAAATGTTTGAAGCTACTGACTGAATGAAAGGAGCTGGCATCTCACTCTCTTTGAATCTTCTTTATCATGCTAGGATTAGCAGGAAAAAGCAAAAAATTTCAGAATTGCACCTTGCAATGTGGAGATATTACTGTTTGTGCATTTACAATATTCATTGATTTTTGCCATTGAAAAACGTTTTTCATATACCAGAAATGTTTGAAGCTACTGACTGAATGAAAGGAGCTGGCATCTCACTCTCTTTGAATCTTCTTTATCATGCTAGGATTAACAGGAAAAAGCAAAAAATTTCAGAATTGCACCTTGCAATGTGGAGATATTACTGTTTGTGCATTTACAATATTCATTGATTTTTGCCATTGAAAAACATGTTTTTCATATACCAGAAATGTTTGAAGCTACTGACTGAATGAAAGGAGCTGGCATCTCACTCTCTTTGAATCTTCTTTATCATGCTAGGATTAGCAGGAAAAAGCTAAAAATTTCAGAATTGCACCGTGCAATGTGGTTATATTACTGTTTGTGCATTTACAATATTCATTGATTTTTGCCATTGAAAAACATGTTTTTCATATACCAGAAATGTTTGAAGCTACTGACTGAATGAAAGGAGCTGGCATCTCACTCTCTTTGAATCTTCTTTATCATGCTAGGATTAGCAGGAAAAAGCAAAAAATTTCAGAATTGCACCTTGCAATGTGGAGATATTACTGTTTGTGCATTTACAATATTCATTGATTTTTGCCATTGAAAAACATGTTTTTCATATACCAGAAATGTTTGAAGCTACTGACTGAATGAAAGGATCTGGCATCTCACTCTCTTTGAATCTTCTTTATCATGCTAGGATTAACAGGAAAAAGCTAAAAATTTCAGAATTGCACCGTGCAATGTGGAGATATTACTGTTTGTGCATTTACAATATTCATTGATTTTTGCCATTGAAAAACATGTTTTTCATATACCAGAAATGTTTGAAGCTACTGACTGAATGAAAGGAGCTGGCATCTCACTCTCTTTGAATCTTCTTTATCATGCTAGGATTAGCAGGAAAAAGCAAAAAATTTCAGAATTGCACCTTGCAATGTGGAGATATTACTGTTTGTGCATTTACAATATTCATTGATTTTTGCCATTGAAAAACATGTTTTTCATATACCAGAAATGTTTGAAGCTACTGACTGAATGAAAGGAGCTGGCATCTCACTCTCTTTGAATCTTCTTTATCATGCTAGGATTAGCAGGAAAAAGCAAAAAATTTCAGAATTGCACCTTGCAATGTGGAGATATTACTGTTTGTGCATTTACAATATTCATTGATTTTTGCCATTGAAAAACATGTTTTTCATATACCAGAAATGTTTGAAGCTACTGACTGAATGAAAGGAGCTGGCATCTCACTCTCTTTGAATCTTCTTTATCATGCTAGGATTAACAGGAAAAAGCAAAAAATTTCAGAATTGCACCTTGCAATGTGGAGATATTACTGTTTGTGCATTTACAATATTCATTGATTTTTGCCATTGAAAAACATGTTTTTCATATACCAGAAATGTTTGAAGCTACTGACTGAATGAAAGGAGCTGGCATCTCACTCTCTTTGAATCTTCTTTATCATGCTAGGATTAACAGGAAAAAGCTAAAAATTTCAGAATTGCACCGTGCAATGTGGAGATATTACTGTTTGTGCATTTACAATATTCATTGATTTTTGCCATTGAAAAACATGTTTTTCATATACCAGAAATGTTTGAAGCTACTGACTGAATGAAAGGAGCTGGCATCTCACTCTCTTTGAATCTTCTTTATCATGCTAGGATTAGCAGGAAAAAGCAAAAAATTTCAGAATTGCACCTTGCAATGTGGAGATATTACTGTTTGTGCATTTACAATATTCATTGATTTTTGCCATTGAAAAACATGTTTTTCATATACCAGAAATGTTTGAAGCTACTGACTGAATGAAAGGAGCTGGCATCTCACTCTCTTTGAATCTTCTTTATCATGCTAGGATTAACAGGAAAAAGCTAAAAATTTCAGAATTGCACCGTGCAATGTGGAGATATTACTGTTTGTGCATTTACAATATTCATTGATTTTTGCCATTGAAAAACATGTTTTTCATATACCAGAAATGTTTGAAGCTACTGACTGAATGAAAGGAGCTGGCATCTCACTCTCTTTGAATCTTCTTTATCATGCTAGGATTAACAGGAAAAAGCTAAAAATTTCAGAATTGCACCGTGCAATGTGGAGATATTACTGTTTGTGCATTTACAATATTCATTGATTTTTGCCATTGAAAAACATGTTTTTCATATACCAGAAATGTTTGAAGCTACTGACTGAATGAAAGGAGCTGGCATCTCACTCTCTTTGAATCTTCTTTATCATGCTAGGATTAACAGGAAAAAGCTAAAAATTTCAGAATTGCACCGTGCAATGTGGAGATATTACTGTTTGTGCATTTACAATATTCATTGATTTTTGCCATTGAAAAACATGTTTTTCATATACCAGAAATGTTTGAAGCTACTGACTGAATGAAAGGAGCTGGCATCTCACTCTCTTTGAATCTTCTTTATCATGCTAGGATTAACAGGAAAAAGCTAAAAATTTCAGAATTGCACTGTGCAATGTGGAGATATTACTGTTTGTGCATTTACAATATTCATTGATTTTTGCCATTGAAAAACATGTTTTTCATATACCAGAAATGTTTGAAGCTACTGACTGAATGAAAGGAGCTGGCATCTCACTCTCTTTGAATCTTCTTTATCATGCTAGGATTAGCAGGAAAAAGCAAAAAATTTCAGAATTGCACCTTGCAATGTGGAGATATTACTGTTTGTGCATTTACAATATTCATTGATTTTTGCCATTGAAAAACATGTTTTTCATATACCAGAAATGTTTGAAGCTACTGACTGAATGAAAGGAGCTGGCATCTCACTCTCTTTGAATCTTCTTTATCATGCTAGGATTAACAGGAAAAAGCTAAAAATTTCAGAATTGCACCGTGCAATGTGGAGATATTACTGTTTGTGCATTTACAATATTCATTGATTTTTGCCATTGAAAAACATGTTTTTCATATACCAGAAATGTTTGAAGCTACTGACTGAATGAAAGGAGCTGGCATCTCACTCTCTTTGAATCTTCTTTATCATGCTAGGATTAGCAGGAAAAAGCAAAAAATTTCAGAATTGCACCTTGCAATGTGGAGATATTACTGTTTGTGCATTTACAATATTCATTGATTTTTGCCATTGAAAAACATGTTTTTCATATACCAGAAATGTTTGAAGCTACTGACTGAATGAAAGGAGCTGGCATCTCACTCTCTTTGAATCTTCTTTATCATGCTAGGATTAACAGGAAAAAGCTAAAAATTTCAGAATTGCACCGTGCAATGTGGAGATATTACTGTTTGTGCATTTACAATATTCATTGATTTTTGCCATTGAAAAACATGTTTTTCATATACCAGAAATGTTTGAAGCTACTGACTGAATGAAAGGAGCTGGCAACTCACTCTCTTTGAATCTTCTTTATCATGCTAGGATTAGCAGGAAAAAGCAAAAAATTTCAGAATTGCACCTTGCAATGTGGAGATATTACTGTTTGTGCATTTACAATATTCATTGATTTTTGCCATTGAAAAACATGTTTTTCATATACCAGAAATGTTTGAAGCTACTGACTGAATGAAAGGAGCTGGCATCTCACTCTCTTTGAATCTTCTTTATCATGCTAGGATTAACAGGAAAAAGCAAAAAATTTCAGAATTGCACCTTGCAATGTGGAGATATTACTGTTTGTGCATTTACAATATTCATTGATTTTTGCCATTGAAAAACATGTTTTTCATATACCAGAAATGTTTGAAGCTACTGACTGAATGAAAGGAGCTGGCATCTCACTCTCTTTGAATCTTCTTTATCATGCTAGGATTAACAGGAAAAAGCTAAAAATTTCAGAATTGCACCGTGCAATGTGGAGATATTACTGTTTGTGCATTTACAATATTCATTGATTTTTGCCATTGAAAAACATGTTTTTCATATACCAGAAATGTTTGAAGCTACTGACTGAATGAAAGGAGCTGGCATCTCACTCTCTTTGAATCTTCTTTATCATGCTAGGATTAGCAGGAAAAAGCAAAAAATTTCAGAATTGCACCTTGCAATGTGGAGATATTACTGTTTGTGCATTTACAATATTCATTGATTTTTGCCATTGAAAAACATGTTTTTCATATACCAGAAATGTTTGAAGCTACTGACTGAATGAAAGGAGCTGGCATCTCACTCTCTTTGAATCTTCTTTATCATGCTAGGATTAACAGGAAAAAGCTAAAAATTTCAGAATTGCACCGTGCAATGTGGAGATATTACTGTTTGTGCATTTACAATATTCATTGATTTTTGCCATTGAAAAACATGTTTTTCATATACCAGAAATGTTTGAAGCTACTGACTGAATGAAAGGAGCTGGCATCTCACTCTCTTTGAATCTTCTTTATCATGCTAGGATTAGCAGGAAAAAGCAAAAAATTTCAGAATTGCACCTTGCAATGTGGAGATATTACTGTTTGTGCATTTACAATATTCATTGATTTTTGCCATTGAAAAACATGTTTTTCATATACCAGAAATGTTTGAAGCTACTGACTGAATGAAAGGAGCTGGCATCTCACTCTCTTTGAATCTTCTTTATCATGCTAGGATTAGCAGGAAAAAGCAAAAAATTTCAGAATTGCACCTTGCAATGTGGAGATATTACTGTTTGTGCATTTACAATATTCATTGATTTTTGCCATTGAAAAACATGTTTTTCATATACCAGAAATGTTTGAAGCTACTGACTGAATGAAAGGAGCTGGCATCTCACTCTCTTTGAATCTTCTTTATCATGCTAGGATTAACAGGAAAAAGCTAAAAATTTCAGAATTGCACCGTGCAATGTGGAGATATTACTGTTTGTGCATTTACAATATTCATTGATTTTTGCCATTGAAAAACATGTTTTTCATATACCAGAAATGTTTGAAGCTACTGACTGAATGAAAGGAGCTGGCATCTCACTCTCTTTGAATCTTCTTTATCATGCTAGGATTAGCAGGAAAAAGCAAAAAATTTCAGAATTGCACCTTGCAATGTGGAGATATTACTGTTTGTGCATTTACAATATTCATTGATTTTTGCCATTGAAAAACATGTTTTTCATATACCAGAAATGTTTGAAGCTACTGACTGAATGAAAGGAGCTGGCATCTCACTCTCTTTGAATCTTCTTTATCATGCTAGGATTAACAGGAGAAAGCAAAAAATTTCAGAATTGCACCTTGCAATGTGGAGATATTACTGTTTGTGCATTTACAATATTCATTGATTTTTGCCATTGAAAAACATGTTTTTCATATACCAGAAATGTTTGAAGCTACTGACTGAATGAAAGGAGCTGGCATCTCACTCTCTTTGAATCTTCTTTATCATGCTAGGATTAACAGGAAAAAGCTAAAAATTTCAGAATTGCACCGTGCAATGTGGAGATATTACTGTTTGTGCATTTACAATATTCATTGATTTTTGCCATTGAAAAACATGTTTTTCATATACCAGAAATGTTTGAAGCTACTGACTGAATGAAAGGAGCTGGCATCTCACTCTCTTTGAATCTTCTTTATCATGCTAGGATTAGCAGGAAAAAGCAAAAAATTTCAGAATTGCACCTTGCAATGTGGAGATATTACTGTTTGTGCATTTACAATATTCATTGATTTTTGCCATTGAAAAACATGTTTTTCATATACCAGAAATGTTTGAAGCTACTGACTGAATGAAAGGAGCTGGCATCTCACTCTCTTTGAATCTTCTTTATCATGCTAGGATTAACAGGAAAAAGCTAAAAATTTCAGAATTGCACCGTGCAATGTGGAGATATTACTGTTTGTGCATTTACAATATTCATTGATTTTTGCCATTGAAAAACATGTTTTTCATATACCAGAAATGTTTGAAGCTACTGACTGAATGAAAGGAGCTGGCATCTCACTCTCTTTGAATCTTCTTTATCATGCTAGGATTAGCAGGAAAAAGCAAAAAATTTCAGAATTGCACCTTGCAATGTGGAGATATTACTGTTTGTGCATTTACAATATTCATTGATTTTTGCCATTGAAAAACATGTTTTTCATATACCAGAAATGTTTGAAGCTACTGACTGAATGAAAGGAGCTGGCATCTCACTCTCTTTGAATCTTCTTTATCATGCTAGGATTAGCAGGAAAAAGCAAAAAATTTCAGAATTGCACCTTGCAATGTGGAGATATTACTGTTTGTGCATTTACAATATTCATTGATTTTTGCCATTGAAAAACATGTTTTTCATATACCAGAAATGTTTGAAGCTACTGACTGAATGAAAGGAGCTGGCATCTCACTCTCTTTGAATCTTCTTTATCATGCTAGGATTAACAGGAAAAAGCTAAAAATTTCAGAATTGCACCGTGCAATGTGGAGATATTACTGTTTGTGCATTTACAATATTCATTGATTTTTGCCATTGAAAAACATGTTTTTCATATACCAGAAATGTTTGAAGCTACTGACTGAATGAAAGGAGCTGGCATCTCACTCTCTTTGAATCTTCTTTATCATGCTAGGATTAGCAGGAAAAAGCAAAAAATTTCAGAATTGCACCTTGCAATGTGGAGATATTACTGTTTGTGCATTTACAATATTCATTGATTTTTGCCATTGAAAAACATGTTTTTCATATACCAGAAATGTTTGAAGCTACTGACTGAATGAAAGGAGCTGGCATCTCACTCTCTTTGAATCTTCTTTATCATGCTAGGATTAACAGGAGAAAAGCAAAAAATTTCAGAATTGCACCTTGCAATGTGGAGATATTACTGTTTGTGCATTTACAATATTCATTGATTTTTGCCATTGAAAAACATGTTTTTCATATACCAGAAATGTTTGAAGCTACTGACTGAATGAAAGGAGCTGGCATCTCACTCTCTTTGAATCTTCTTTATCATGGCTAGGATTAACAGGAAAAAGCTAAAAATTTCAGAATTGCACCGTGCAATGTGGAGATATTACTGTTTGTGCATTTACAATATTCATTGATTTTTGCCATTGAAAAACATGTTTTTCATATACCAGAAATGTTTGAAGCTACTGACTGAATGAAAGGAGCTGGCATCTCACTCTCTTTGAATCTTCTTTATCATGCTAGGATTAGCAGGAAAAAGCAAAAAATTTCAGAATTGCACCTTGCAATGTGGAGATATTACTGTTTGTGCATTTACAATATTCATTGATTTTTGCCATTGAAAAACATGTTTTTCATATACCAGAAATGTTTGAAGCTACTGACTGAATGAAAGGAGCTGGCATCTCACTCTCTTTGAATCTTCTTTATCATGCTAGGATTAACAGGAAAAAGCTAAAAATTTCAGAATTGCACCGTGCAATGTGGAGATATTACTGTTTGTGCATTTACAATATTCATTGATTTTTGCCATTGAAAAACATGTTTTTCATATACCAGAAATGTTTGAAGCTACTGACTGAATGAAAGGAGCTGGCATCTCACTCTCTTTGAATCTTCTTTATCATGCTAGGATTAGCAGGAAAAAGCAAAAAATTTCAGAATTGCACCTTGCAATGTGGAGATATTACTGTTTGTGCATTTACAATATTCATTGATTTTTGCCATTGAAAAACATGTTTTTCATATACCAGAAATGTTTGAAGCTACTGACTGAATGAAAGGAGCTGGCATCTCACTCTCTTTGAATCTTCTTTATCATGCTAGGATTAACAGGAAAAAGCTAAAAATTTCAGAATTGCACCTTGCAATGTGGAGATATTACTGTTTGTGCATTTACAATATTCATTGATTTTTGCCATTGAAAAACATGTTTTTCATATACCAGAAATGTTTGAAGCTACTGACTGAATGAA
>NW_027371643.1:0-24983 GCF_046119375.1 Phyllobates terribilis
GATTCAAAGAGAGTGAGATGCCAGCTCCTTTCATTCAGTCAGTAGCTTCAAACATTTCTGGTATATGAAAAACATGTTTTTCAATGGCAAAAATCAATGAATATTGTAAATGCACAAACAGTAATATCTCCACATTGCACGGTGCAATTCTGAAATTTTTAGCTTTTTCCTGTTAATCCTAGCATGATAAAGAAGATTCAAAGAGAGTGAGATGCCAGCTCCTTTCATTCAGTCAGTAGCTTCAAACATTTCTGGTATATGAAAAACATGTTTTTCAATGGCAAAAATCAATGAATATTGTAAATGCACAAACAGTAATATCTCCACATTGCACGGTGCAATTCTGAAATTTTTAGCTTTTTCCTGTTAATCCTAGCATGATAAAGAAGATTCAAAGAGAGTGAGATGCCAGCTCCTTTCATTCAGTCAGTAGCTTCAAACATTTCTGGTATATGAAAAACATGTTTTTCAATGGCAAAAATCAATGAATATTGTAAATGCACAAACAGTAATATCTCCACATTGCAAGGTGCAATTCTGAAATTTTTTGCTTTTTCCTGCTAATCCTAGCATGATAAAGAAGATTCAAAGAGAGTGAGATGCCAGCTCCTTTCATTCAGTCAGTAGCTTCAAACATTTCTGGTATATGAAAAACATGTTTTTCAATGGCAAAAATCAATGAATATTGTAAATGCACAAACAGTAATATCTCCACATTGCACGGTGCAATTCTGAAATTTTTAGCTTTTTCCTGTTAATCCTAGCATGATAAAGAAGATTCAAAGAGAGTGAGATGCCAGCTCCTTTCATTCAGTCAGTGGCTTCAAACATTTCTGGTATATGAAAAACATGTTTTTCAATGGCAAAAATCAATGAATATTGTAAATGCACAAACAGTAATATCTCCACATTGCAAGGTGCAATTCTGAAATTTTTTGCTTTTTCCTGCTAATCCTAGCATGATAAAGAAGATTCAAAGAGAGTGAGATGCCAGCTCCTTTCATTCAGTCAGTAGCTTCAAACATTTCTGGTATATGAAAAACGTTTTTCAATGGCAAAAATCAATGAATATTGTAAATGCACAAACAGTAATATCTCCACATTGCAAGGTGCAATTCTGAAATTTTTTGCTTTTTCCTGTTAATCCTAGCATGATAAAGAAGATTCAAAGAGAGTGAGATGCCAGCTCCTTTCATTCAGTCAGTAGCTTCAAACATTTCTGGTATATGAAAAACATGTTTTTCAATGGCAAAAATCAATGAATATTGTAAATGCACAAACAGTAATATCTCCACATTGCAAGGTGCAATTCTGAAATTTTTTGCTTTTTCCTGCTAATCCTAGCATGATAAAGAAGATTCAAAGAGAGTGAGATGCCAGCTCCTTTCATTCAGTCAGTAGCTTCAAACATTTCTGGTATATGAAAAACATGTTTTTCAATGGCAAAAATCAATGAATATTGTAAATGCACAAACAGTAATATCTCCACATTGCAAGGTGCAATTCTGAAATTTTTTGCTTTTTCCTGTTAATCCTAGCATGATAAAGAAGATTCAAAGACAGTGAGATGCCAGCTCCTTTCATTCAGTCAGTAGCTTCAAACATTTCTGGTATATGAAAAACATGTTTTTCAATGGCAAAAATCAATGAATATTGTAAATGCACAAACAGTAATATCTCCACATTGCAAGGTGCAATTCTGAAATTTTTTGCTTTTTCCTGCTAATCCTAGCATGATAAAGAAGATTCAAAGAGAGTGAGATGCCAGCTCCTTTCATTCAGTCAGTAGCTTCAAACATTTCTGGTATATGAAAAACATGTTTTTCAATGGCAAAAATCAATGAATATTGTAAATGCACAAACAGTAATATCTCCACATTGCAAGGTGCAATTCTGAAATTTTTTGCTTTTTCCTGCTAATCCTAGCATGGTAAAGAAGATTCAAAGAGAGTGAGATGCCAGCTCCTTTCATTCAGTCAGTAGCTTCAAACATTTCTGGTATATGAAAAACGTTTTTCAATGGCAAAAATCAATGAATATTGTAAATGCACAAACAGTAATATCTCCACATTGCACGGTGCAATTCTGAAATTTTTAGCTTTTTCCTGTTAATCCTAGCATGATAAAGAAGATTCAAAGAGAGTGAGATGCCAGCTCCTTTCATTCAGTCAGTAGCTTCAAACATTTCTGGTATATGAAAAACATGTTTTTCAATGGCAAAAATCAATGAATATTGTAAATGCACAAACAGTAATATCTCCACATTGCAAGGTGCAATTCTGAAATTTTTTGCTTTTTCCTGTTAATCCTAGCATGATAAAGAAGATTCAAAGAGAGTGAGATGCCAGCTCCTTTCATTCAGTCAGTAGCTTCAAACATTTCTGGTATATGAAAAACATGTTTTTCAATGGCAAAAATCAATGAATATTGTAAATGCACAAACAGTAATATCTCCACATTGCAAGGTGCAATTCTGAAATTTTTTGCTTTTTCCTGCTAATCCTAGCATGATAAAGAAGATTCAAAGAGAGTGAGATGCCAGCTCCTTTCATTCAGTCAGTAGCTTCAAACATTTCTGGTATATGAAAAACATGTTTTTCAATGGCAAAAATCAATGAATATTGTAAATGCACAAACAGTAATATCTCCACATTGCACGGTGCAATTCTGAAATTTTTAGCTTTTTCCTGTTAATCCTAGCATGATAAAGAAGATTCAAAGAGAGTGAGATGCCAGCTCCTTTCATTCAGTCAGTAGCTTCAAACATTTCTGGTATATGAAAAACATGTTTTTCAATGGCAAAAATCAATGAATATTGTAAATGCACAAACAGTAATATCTCCACATTGCAAGGTGCAATTCTGAAATTTTTTGCTTTTTCCTGCTAATCCTAGCATGATAAAGAAGATTCAAAGAGAGTGAGATGCCAGCTCCTTTCATTCAGTCAGTAGCTTCAAACATTTCTGGTATATGAAAAACATGTTTTTCAATGGCAAAAATCAATGAATATTGTAAATGCACAAACAGTAATATCTCCACATTGCAAGGTGCAATTCTGAAATTTTTTGCTTTTTCCTGTTAATCCTAGCATGATAAAGAAGATTCAAAGAGAGTGAGATGCCAGCTCCTTTCATTCAGTCAGTAGCTTCAAACATTTCTGGTATATGAAAAACATGTTTTTCAATGGCAAAAATCAATGAATATTGTAAATGCACAAACAGTAATATCTCCACATTGCAAGGTGCAATTCTGAAATTTTTTGCTTTTTCCTGCTAATCCTAGCATGATAAAGAAGATTCAAAGAGAGTGAGATGCCAGCTCCTTTCATTCAGTCAGTAGCTTCAAACATTTCTGGTATATGAAAAACATGTTTTTCAATGGCAAAAATCAATGAATATTGTAAATGCACAAACAGTAATATCTCCACATTGCAAGGTGCAATTCTGAAATTTTTTGCTTTTTCCTGTTAATCCTAGCATGATAAAGAAGATTCAAAGAGAGTGAGATGCCAGCTCCTTTCATTCAGTCAGTAGCTTCAAACATTTCTGGTATATGAAAAACATGTTTTTCAATGGCAAAAATCAATGAATATTGTAAATGCACAAACAGTAATATCTCCACATTGCAAGGTGCAATTCTGAAATTTTTTGCTTTTTCCTGCTAATCCTAGCATGATAAAGAAGATTCAAAGAGAGTGAGATGCCAGCTCCTTTCATTCAGTCAGTAGCTTCAAACATTTCTGGTATATGAAAAACGTTTTTCAATGGCAAAAATCAATGAATATTGTAAATGCACAAACAGTAATATCTCCACATTGCACGGTGCAATTCTGAAATTTTTAGCTTTTTCCTGTTAATCCTAGCATGATAAAGAAGATTCAAAGAGAGTGAGATGCCAGCTCCTTTCATTCAGTCAGTAGCTTCAAACATTTCTGGTATATGAAAAACGTTTTTCAATGGCAAAAATCAATGAATATTGTAAATGCACAAACAGTAATATCTCCACATTGCAAGGTGCAATTCTGAAATTTTTTGCTTTTTCCTGTTAATCCTAGCATGATAAAGAAGATTCAAAGAGAGTGAGATGCCAGCTCCTTTCATTCAGTCAGTAGCTTCAAACATTTCTGGTATATGAAAAACATGTTTTTCAATGGCAAAAATCAATGAATATTGTAAATGCACAAACAGTAATATCTCCACATTGCAAGGTGCAATTCTGAAATTTTTTGCTTTTTCCTGCTAATCCTAGCATGATAAAGAAGATTCAAAGAGAGTGAGATGCCAGCTCCTTTCATTCAGTCAGTAGCTTCAAACATTTCTGGTATATGAAAAACATGTTTTTCAATGGCAAAAATCAATGAATATTGTAAATGCACAAACAGTAATATCTCCACATTGCACGGTGCAATTCTGAAATTTTTAGCTTTTTCCTGTTAATCCTAGCATGATAAAGAAGATTCAAAGAGAGTGAGATGCCAGCTCCTTTCATTCAGTCAGTAGCTTCAAACATTTCTGGTATATGAAAAACATGTTTTTCAATGGCAAAAATCAATGAATATTGTAAATGCACAAACAGTAATATCTCCACATTGCACGGTAAAATTCTGAAATTTTTAGCTTTTTCCTGTTAATCCTAGCATGATAAAGAAGATTCAAAGAGAGTGAGATGCCAGCTCCTTTCAGTCAGTAGCTTCAAACATTTCTGGTATATGAAAAACATGTTTTTCAATGGCAAAAATCAATGAATATTGTAAATGCACAAACAGTAATATCTCCACATTGCAAGGTGCAATTCTGAAATTTTTTGCTTTTTCCTGCTAATCCTAGCATGATAAAGAAGATTCAAAGAGAGTGAGATGCCAGCTCCTTTCATTCAGTCAGTAGCTTCAAACATTTCTGGTATATGAAAAACATGTTTTTCAATGGCAAAAATCAATGAATATTGTAAATGCACAAACAGTAATATCTCCACATTGCAAGGTGCAATTCTGAAATTTTTTGCTTTTTCCTGCTAATCCTAGCATGATAAAGAAGATTCAAAGAGAGTGAGATGCCAGCTCCTTTCATTCAGTCAGTAGCTTCAAACATTTCTGGTATATGAAAAACATGTTTTTCAATGGCAAAAATCAATGAATATTGTAAATGCACAAACAGTAATATCTCCACATTGCACGGTGCAATTCTGAAATTTTTAGCTTTTTCCTGTTAATCCTAGCATGATAAAGAAGATTCAAAGAGAGTGAGATGCCAGCTCCTTTCATTCAGTCAGTAGCTTCAAACATTTCTGGTATATGAAAAACATGTTTTTCAATGGCAAAAATCAATGAATATTGTAAATGCACAAACAATATCTCCACATTGCAAGGTGCAATTCTGAAATTTTTTGCTTTTTCCTGTTAATCCTAGCATGATAAAGAAGATTCAAAGAGAGTGAGATGCCAGCTCCTTTCATTCAGTCAGTAGCTTCAAACATTTCTGGTATATGAAAAACATGTTTTTCAATGGCAAAAATCAATGAATATTGTAAATGCACAAACAGTAATATCTCCACATTGCAAGGTGCAATTCTGAAATTTTTTGCTTTTTCCTGCTAATCCTAGCATGATAAAGAAGATTCAAAGAGAGTGAGATGCCAGCTCCTTTCATTCAGTCAGTAGCTTCAAACATTTCTGGTATATGAAAAACATGTTTTTCAATGGCAAAAATCAATGAATATTGTAAATGCACAAACAGTAATATCTCCACATTGCACGGTGCAATTCTGAAATTTTTAGCTTTTTCCTGTTAATCCTAGCATGATAAAGAAGATTCAAAGAGAGTGAGATGCCAGCTCCTTTCATTCAGTCAGTGGCTTCAAACATTTCTGGTATATGAAAAACATGTTTTTCAATGGCAAAAATCAATGAATATTGTAAATGCACAAACAGTAATATCTCCACATTGCAAGGTGCAATTCTGAAATTTTTTGCTTTTTCCTGCTAATCCTAGCATGATAAAGAAGATTCAAAGAGAGTGAGATGCCAGCTCCTTTCATTCAGTCAGTAGCTTCAAACATTTCTGGTATATGAAAAACATGTTTTTCAATGGCAAAAATCAATGAATATTGTAAATGCACAAACAGTAATATCTCCACATTGCAAGGTGCAATTCTGAAATTTTTTGCTTTTTCCTGCTAATCCTAGCATGATAAAGAAGATTCAAAGAGAGTGAGATGCCAGCTCCTTTCATTCAGTCAGTAGCTTCAAACATTTCTGGTATATGAAAAACATGTTTTTCAATGGCAAAAATCAATGAATATTGTAAATGCACAAACAGTAATATCTCCACATTGCAAGGTGCAATTCTGAAATTTTTTGCTTTTTCCTGTTAATCCTAGCATGATAAAGAAGATTCAAAGAGAGTGAGATGCCAGCTCCTTTCATTCAGTCAGTAGCTTCAAACATTTCTGGTATATGAAAAACATGTTTTTCAATGGCAAAAATCAATGAATATTGTAAATGCACAAACAGTAATATCTCCACATTGCAAGGTGCAATTCTGAAATTTTTTGCTTTTTCCTGCTAATCCTAGCATGATAAAGAAGATTCAAAGAGAGTGAGATGCCAGCTCCTTTCATTCAGTCAGTAGCTTCAAACATTTCTGGTATATGAAAAACATGTTTTTCAATGGCAAAAATCAATGAATATTGTAAATGCACAAACAGTAATATCTCCACATTGCAAGGTGCAATTCTGAAATTTTTTGCTTTTTCCTGCTAATCCTAGCATGATAAAGAAGATTCAAAGAGAGTGAGATGCCAGCTCCTTTCATTCAGTCAGTAGCTTCAAACATTTCTGGTATATGAAAAACATGTTTTTCAATGGCAAAAATCAATGAATATTGTAAATGCACAAACAGTAATATCTCCACATTGCACGGTGCAATTCTGAAATTTTTAGCTTTTTCCTGTTAATCCTAGCATGATAAAGAAGATTCAAAGAGAGTGAGATGCCAGCTCCTTTCATTCAGTCAGTAGCTTCAAACATTTCTGGTATATGAAAAACATGTTTTTCAATGGCAAAAATCAATGAATATTGTAAATGCACAAACAGTAATATCTCCACATTGCAAGGTGCAATTCTGAAATTTTTTGCTTTTTCCTGCTAATCCTAGCATGATAAAGAAGATTCAAAGAGAGTGAGATGCCAGCTCCTTTCATTCAGTCAGTAGCTTCAAACATTTCTGGTATATGAAAAACATGTTTTTCAATGGCAAAAATCAATGAATATTGTAAATGCACAAACAGTAATATCTCCACATTGCAAGGTGCAATTCTGAAATTTTTTGCTTTTTCCTGTTAATCCTAGCATGATAAAGAAGATTCAAAGAGAGTGAGATGCCAGCTCCTTTCATTCAGTCAGTAGCTTCAAACATTTCTGGTATATGAAAAACATGTTTTTCAATGGCAAAAATCAATGAATATTGTAAATGCACAAACAGTAATATCTCCACATTGCAAGGTGCAATTCTGAAATTTTTTGCTTTTTCCTGCTAATCCTAGCATGATAAAGAAGATTCAAAGAGAGTGAGATGCCAGCTCCTTTCATTCAGTCAGTAGCTTCAAACATTTCTGGTATATGAAAAACATGTTTTTCAATGGCAAAAATCAATGAATATTGTAAATGCACAAACAGTAATATCTCCACATTGCAAGGTGCAATTCTGAAATGTTTTGCTTTTTCCTGTTAATCCTAGCATGATAAAGAAGATTCAAAGAGAGTGAGATGCCAGCTCCTTTCATTCAGTCAGTAGCTTCAAACATTTCTGGTATATGAAAAACATGTTTTTCAATGGCAAAAATCAATGAATATTGTAAATGCACAAACAGTAATATCTCCACATTGCAAGGTGCAATTCTGAAATTTTTTGCTTTTTCCTGCTAATCCTAGCATGATAAAGAAGATTCAAAGAGAGTGAGATGCCAGCTCCTTTCATTCAGTCAGTAGCTTCAAACATTTCTGGTATATGAAAAACATGTTTTTCAATGGCAAAAATCAATGAATATTGTAAATGCACAAACAGTAATATCTCCACATTGCACGGTGCAATTCTGAAATTTTTAGCTTTTTCCTGTTAATCCTAGCATGATAAAGAAGATTCAAAGAGAGTGAGATGCCAGCTCCTTTCATTCAGTCAGTAGCTTCAAACATTTCTGGTATATGAAAAACATGTTTTTCAATGGCAAAAATCAATGAATATTGTAAATGCACAAACAGTAATATCTCCACATTGCAAGGTGCAATTCTGAAATTTTTTGCTTTTTCCTGTTAATCCTAGCATGATAAAGAAGATTCAAAGAGAGTGAGATGCCAGCTCCTTTCATTCAGTCAGTAGCTTCAAACATTTCTGGTATATGAAAAACATGTTTTTCAATGGCAAAAATCAATGAATATTGTAAATGCACAAACAGTAATATCTCCACATTGCAAGGTGCAATTCTGAAATTTTTTGCTTTTTCCTGCTAATCCTAGCATGATAAAGAAGATTCAAAGAGAGTGAGATGCCAGCTCCTTTCATTCAGTCAGTAGCTTCAAACATTTCTGGTATATGAAAAACATGTTTTTCAATGGCAAAAATCAATGAATATTGTAAATGCACAAACAGTAATATCTCCACATTGCACGGTGCAATTCTGAAATTTTTAGCTTTTTCCTGTTAATCCTAGCATGATAAAGAAGATTCAAAGAGAGTGAGATGCCAGCTCCTTTCATTCAGTCAGTAGCTTCAAACATTTCTGGTATATGAAAAACATGTTTTTCAATGGCAAAAATCAATGAATATTGTAAATGCACAAACAGTAATATCTCCACATTGCAAGGTGCAATTCTGAAATTTTTTGCTTTTTCCTGCTAATCCTAGCATGATAAAGAAGATTCAAAGAGAGTGAGATGCCAGCTCCTTTCATTCAGTCAGTAGCTTCAAACATTTCTGGTATATGAAAAACATGTTTTTCAATGGCAAAAATCAATGAATATTGTAAATGCACAAACAGTAATATCTCCACATTGCAAGGTGCAATTCTGAAATTTTTTGCTTTTTCCTGTTAATCCTAGCATGATAAAGAAGATTCAAAGAGAGTGAGATGCCAGCTCCTTTCATTCAGTCAGTAGCTTCAAACATTTCTGGTATATGAAAAACATGTTTTTCAATGGCAAAAATCAATGAATATTGTAAATGCACAAACAGTAATATCTCCACATTGCACGGTGCAATTCTGAAATTTTTAGCTTTTTCCTGTTAATCCTAGCATGATAAAGAAGATTCAAAGAGAGTGAGATGCCAGCTCCTTTCATTCAGTCAGTAGCTTCAAACATTTCTGGTATATGAAAAACATGTTTTTCAATGGCAAAAATCAATGAATATTGTAAATGCACAAACAGTAATATCTCCACATTGCAAGGTGCAATTCTGAAATTTTTTGCTTTTTCCTGTTAATCCTAGCATGATAAAGAAGATTCAAAGAGAGTGAGATGCCAGCTCCTTTCATTCAGTCAGTAGCTTCAAACATTTCTGGTATATGAAAAACATGTTTTTCAATGGCAAAAATCAATGAATATTGTAAATGCACAAACAGTAATATCTCCACATTGCAAGGTGCAATTCTGAAATTTTTTGCTTTTTCCTGCTAATCCTTGCATGATAAAGAAGATTCAAAGAGAGTGAGATGCCAGCTCCTTTCATTCAGTCAGTAGCTTCAAACATTTCTGGTATATGAAAAACATGTTTTTCAATGGCAAAAATCAATGAATATTGTAAATGCACAAACAGTAATATCTCCACATTGCACGGTGCAATTCTGAAATTTTTAGCTTTTTCCTGTTAATCCTAGCATGATAAAGAAGATTCAAAGAGAGTGAGATGCCAGCTCCTTTCATTCAGTCAGTAGCTTCAAACATTTCTGGTATATGAAAAACATGTTTTTCAATGGCAAAAATCAATGAATATTGTAAATGCACAAACAGTAATATCTCCACATTGCAAGGTGCAATTCTGAAATTTTTTGCTTTTTCCTGCTAATCCTTGCATGATAAAGAAGATTCAAAGAGAGTGAGATGCCAGCTCCTTTCATTCAGTCAGTAGCTTCAAACATTTCTGGTATATGAAAAACATGTTTTTCAATGGCAAAAATCAATGAATATTGTAAATGCACAAACAGTAATATCTCCACATTGCACGGTGCAATTCTGAAATTTTTAGCTTTTTCCTGTTAATCCTAGCATGATAAAGAAGATTCAAAGAGAGTGAGATGCCAGCTCCTTTCATTCAGTCAGTAGCTTCAAACATTTCTGGTATATGAAAAACATGTTTTTCAATGGCAAAAATCAATGAATATTGTAAATGCACAAACAGTAATATCTCCACATTGCAAGGTGCAATTCTGAAATTTTTTGCTTTTTCCTGCTAATCCTAGCATGGTAAAGAAGATTCAAAGAGAGTGAGATGCCAGCTCCTTTCATTCAGTCAGTAGCTTCAAACATTTCTGGTATATGAAAAACATGTTTTTCAATGGCAAAAATCAATGAATATTGTAAATGCACAAACAGTAATATCTCCACATTGCAAGGTGCAATTCTGAAATTTTTTGCTTTTTCCTGTTAATCCTAGCATGATAAAGAAGATTCAAAGAGAGTGAGATGCCAGCTCCTTTCATTCAGTCAGTAGCTTCAAACATTTCTGGTATATGAAAAACATGTTTTTCAATGGCAAAAATCAATGAATATTGTAAATGCACAAACAGTAATATCTCCACATTGCAAGGTGCAATTCTGAAATTTTTTGCTTTTTCCTGCTAATCCTAGCATGATAAAGAAGATTCAAAGAGAGTGAGATGCCAGCTCCTTTCATTCAGTCAGTAGCTTCAAACATTTCTGGTATATGAAAAACATGTTTTTCAATGGCAAAAATCAATGAATATTGTAAATGCACAAACAGTAATATCTCCACATTGCACGGTGCAATTCTGAAATTTTTAGCTTTTTCCTGTTAATCCTAGCATGATAAAGAAGATTCAAAGAGAGTGAGATGCCAGCTCCTTTCATTCAGTCAGTAGCTTCAAACATTTCTGGTATATGAAAAACATGTTTTTCAATGGCAAAAATCAATGAATATTGTAAATGCACAAACAGTAATATCTCCACATTGCAAGGTGCAATTCTGAAATTTTTTGCTTTTTCCTGTTAATCCTAGCATGATAAAGAAGATTCAAAGAGAGTGAGATGCCAGCTCCTTTCATTCAGTCAGTAGCTTCAAACATTTCTGGTATATGAAAAACATGTTTTTCAATGGCAAAAATCAATGAATATTGTAAATGCACAAACAGTAATATCTCCACATTGCAAGGTGCAATTCTGAAATTTTTTGCTTTTTCCTGCTAATCCTAGCATGATAAAGAAGATTCAAAGAGAGTGAGATGCCAGCTCCTTTCATTCAGTCAGTAGCTTCAAACATTTCTGGTATATGAAAAACGTTTTTCAATGGCAAAAATCAATGAATATTGTAAATGCACAAACAGTAATATCTCCACATTGCACGGTGCAATTCTGAAATTTTTAGCTTTTTCCTGTTAATCCTAGCATGATAAAGAAGATTCAAAGAGAGTGAGATGCCAGCTCCTTTCATTCAGTCAGTAGCTTCAAACATTTCTGGTATATGAAAAACGTTTTTCAATGGCAAAAATCAATGAATATTGTAAATGCACAAACAGTAATATCTCCACATTGCAAGGTGCAATTCTGAAATTTTTTGCTTTTTCCTGTTAATCCTAGCATGATAAAGAAGATTCAAAGAGAGTGAGATGCCAGCTCCTTTCATTCAGTCAGTAGCTTCAAACATTTCTGGTATATGAAAAACATGTTTTTCAATGGCAAAAATCAATGAATATTGTAAATGCACAAACAGTAATATCTCCACATTGCAAGGTGCAATTCTGAAATTTTTTGCTTTTTCCTGCTAATCCTAGCATGATAAAGAAGATTCAAAGAGAGTGAGATGCCAGCTCCTTTCATTCAGTCAGTAGCTTCAAACATTTCTGGTATATGAAAAACATGTTTTTCAATGGCAAAAATCAATGAATATTGTAAATGCACAAACAGTAATATCTCCACATTGCACGGTGCAATTCTGAAATTTTTAGCTTTTTCCTGTTAATCCTAGCATGATAAAGAAGATTCAAAGAGAGTGAGATGCCAGCTCCTTTCATTCAGTCAGTAGCTTCAAACATTTCTGGTATATGAAAAACATGTTTTTCAATGGCAAAAATCAATGAATATTGTAAATGCACAAACAGTAATATCTCCACATTGCACGGTAAAATTCTGAAATTTTTAGCTTTTTCCTGTTAATCCTAGCATGATAAAGAAGATTCAAAGAGAGTGAGATGCCAGCTCCTTTCAGTCAGTAGCTTCAAACATTTCTGGTATATGAAAAACATGTTTTTCAATGGCAAAAATCAATGAATATTGTAAATGCACAAACAGTAATATCTCCACATTGCAAGGTGCAATTCTGAAATTTTTTGCTTTTTCCTGCTAATCCTAGCATGATAAAGAAGATTCAAAGAGAGTGAGATGCCAGCTCCTTTCATTCAGTCAGTAGCTTCAAACATTTCTGGTATATGAAAAACATGTTTTTCAATGGCAAAAATCAATGAATATTGTAAATGCACAAACAGTAATATCTCCACATTGCAAGGTGCAATTCTGAAATTTTTTGCTTTTTCCTGCTAATCCTAGCATGATAAAGAAGATTCAAAGAGAGTGAGATGCCAGCTCCTTTCATTCAGTCAGTAGCTTCAAACATTTCTGGTATATGAAAAACATGTTTTTCAATGGCAAAAATCAATGAATATTGTAAATGCACAAACAGTAATATCTCCACATTGCACGGTGCAATTCTGAAATTTTTAGCTTTTTCCTGTTAATCCTAGCATGATAAAGAAGATTCAAAGAGAGTGAGATGCCAGCTCCTTTCATTCAGTCAGTAGCTTCAAACATTTCTGGTATATGAAAAACATGTTTTTCAATGGCAAAAATCAATGAATATTGTAAATGCACAAACAGTAATATCTCCACATTGCAAGGTGCAATTCTGAAATTTTTTGCTTTTTCCTGTTAATCCTAGCATGATAAAGAAGATTCAAAGAGAGTGAGATGCCAGCTCCTTTCATTCAGTCAGTAGCTTCAAACATTTCTGGTATATGAAAAACATGTTTTTCAATGGCAAAAATCAATGAATATTGTAAATGCACAAACAGTAATATCTCCACATTGCAAGGTGCAATTCTGAAATTTTTTGCTTTTTCCTGCTAATCCTTGCATGATAAAGAAGATTCAAAGAGAGTGAGATGCCAGCTCCTTTCATTCAGTCAGTAGCTTCAAACATTTCTGGTATATGAAAAACATGTTTTTCAATGGCAAAAATCAATGAATATTGTAAATGCACAAACAGTAATATCTCCACATTGCACGGTGCAATTCTGAAATTTTTAGCTTTTTCCTGTTAATCCTAGCATGATAAAGAAGATTCAAAGAGAGTGAGATGCCAGCTCCTTTCATTCAGTCAGTAGCTTCAAACATTTCTGGTATATGAAAAACATGTTTTTCAATGGCAAAAATCAATGAATATTGTAAATGCACAAACAGTAATATCTCCACATTGCAAGGTGCAATTCTGAAATTTTTTGCTTTTTCCTGCTAATCCTAGCATGATAAAGAAGATTCAAAGAGAGTGAGATGCCAGCTCCTTTCATTCAGTCAGTAGCTTCAAACATTTCTGGTATATGAAAAACATGTTTTTCAATGGCAAAAATCAATGAATATTGTAAATGCACAAACAGTAATATCTCCACATTGCACGGTGCAATTCTGAAATTTTTAGCTTTTTCCTGTTAATCCTAGCATGATAAAGAAGATTCAAAGAGAGTGAGATGCCAGCTCCTTTCATTCAGTCAGTAGCTTCAAACATTTCTGGTATATGAAAAACATGTTTTTCAATGGCAAAAATCAATGAATATTGTAAATGCACAAACAGTAATATCTCCACATTGCAAGGTGCAATTCTGAAATTTTTTGCTTTTTCCTGTTAATCCTAGCATGATAAAGAAGATTCAAAGAGAGTGAGATGCCAGCTCCTTTCATTCAGTCAGTAGCTTCAAACATTTCTGGTATATGAAAAACATGTTTTTCAATGGCAAAAATCAATGAATATTGTAAATGCACAAACAGTAATATCTCCACATTGCAAGGTGCAATTCTGAAATTTTTTGCTTTTTCCTGCTAATCCTAGCATGATAAAGAAGATTCAAAGAGAGTGAGATGCCAGCTCCTTTCATTCAGTCAGTAGCTTCAAACATTTCTGGTATATGAAAAACGTTTTTCAATGGCAAAAATCAATGAATATTGTAAATGCACAAACAGTAATATCTCCACATTGCACGGTGCAATTCTGAAATTTTTAGCTTTTTCCTGTTAATCCTAGCATGATAAAGAAGATTCAAAGAGAGTGAGATGCCAGCTCCTTTCATTCAGTCAGTAGCTTCAAACATTTCTGGTATATGAAAAACGTTTTTCAATGGCAAAAATCAATGAATATTGTAAATGCACAAACAGTAATATCTCCACATTGCAAGGTGCAATTCTGAAATTTTTTGCTTTTTCCTGTTAATCCTAGCATGATAAAGAAGATTCAAAGAGAGTGAGATGCCAGCTCCTTTCATTCAGTCAGTAGCTTCAAACATTTCTGGTATATGAAAAACATGTTTTTCAATGGCAAAAATCAATGAATATTGTAAATGCACAAACAGTAATATATCCACATTGCAAGGTGCAATTCTGAAATTTTTTGCTTTTTCCTGCTAATCCTAGCATGATAAAGAAGATTCAAAGAGAGTGAGATGCCAGCTCCTTTCATTCAGTCAGTAGCTTCAAACATTTCTGGTATATGAAAAACATGTTTTTCAATGGCAAAAATCAATGAATATTGTAAATGCACAAACAGTAATATCTCCACATTGCACGGTGCAATTCTGAAATTTTTAGCTTTTTCCTGTTAATCCTAGCATGATAAAGAAGATTCAAAGAGAGTGAGATGCCAGCTCCTTTCATTCAGTCAGTAGCTTCAAACATTTCTGGTATATGAAAAACATGTTTTTCAATGGCAAAAATCAATGAATATTGTAAATGCACAAACAGTAATATCTCCACATTGCACGGTAAAATTCTGAAATTTTTAGCTTTTTCCTGTTAATCCTAGCATGATAAAGAAGATTCAAAGAGAGTGAGATGCCAGCTCCTTTCAGTCAGTAGCTTCAAACATTTCTGGTATATGAAAAACATGTTTTTCAATGGCAAAAATCAATGAATATTGTAAATGCACAAACAGTAATATCTCCACATTGCAAGGTGCAATTCTGAAATTTTTTGCTTTTTCCTGCTAATCCTAGCATGATAAAGAAGATTCAAAGAGAGTGAGATGCCAGCTCCTTTCATTCAGTCAGTAGCTTCAAACATTTCTGGTATATGAAAAACATGTTTTTCAATGGCAAAAATCAATGAATATTGTAAATGCACAAACAGTAATATCTCCACATTGCAAGGTGCAATTCTGAAATTTTTTGCTTTTTCCTGCTAATCCTAGCATGATAAAGAAGATTCAAAGAGAGTGAGATGCCAGCTCCTTTCATTCAGTCAGTAGCTTCAAACATTTCTGGTATATGAAAAACATGTTTTTCAATGGCAAAAATCAATGAATATTGTAAATGCACAAACAGTAATATCTCCACATTGCACGGTGCAATTCTGAAATTTTTAGCTTTTTCCTGTTAATCCTAGCATGATAAAGAAGATTCAAAGAGAGTGAGATGCCAGCTCCTTTCATTCAGTCAGTAGCTTCAAACATTTCTGGTATATGAAAAACATGTTTTTCAATGGCAAAAATCAATGAATATTGTAAATGCACAAACAGTAATATCTCCACATTGCAAGGTGCAATTCTGAAATTTTTTGCTTTTTCCTGTTAATCCTAGCATGATAAAGAAGATTCAAAGAGAGTGAGATGCCAGCTCCTTTCATTCAGTCAGTAGCTTCAAACATTTCTGGTATATGAAAAACATGTTTTTCAATGGCAAAAATCAATGAATATTGTAAATGCACAAACAGTAATATCTCCACATTGCAAGGTGCAATTCTGAAATTTTTTGCTTTTTCCTGCTAATCCTAGCATGATAAAGAAGATTCAAAGAGAGTGAGATGCCAGCTCCTTTCATTCAGTCAGTAGCTTCAAACATTTCTGGTATATGAAAAACATGTTTTTCAATGGCAAAAATCAATGAATATTGTAAATGCACAAACAGTAATATCTCCACATTGCACGGTAAAATTCTGAAATTTTTAGCTTTTTCCTGTTAATCCTAGCATGATAAAGAAGATTCAAAGAGAGTGAGATGCCAGCTCCTTTCAGTCAGTAGCTTCAAACATTTCTGGTATATGAAAAACATGTTTTTCAATGGCAAAAATCAATGAATATTGTAAATGCACAAACAGTAATATCTCCACATTGCAAGGTGCAATTCTGAAATTTTTTGCTTTTTCCTGCTAATCCTAGCATGATAAAGAAGATTCAAAGAGAGTGAGATGCCAGCTCCTTTCATTCAGTCAGTAGCTTCAAACATTTCTGGTATATGAAAAACATGTTTTTCAATGGCAAAAATCAATGAATATTGTAAATGCACAAACAGTAATATCTCCACATTGCAAGGTGCAATTCTGAAATTTTTTGCTTTTTCCTGCTAATCCTAGCATGATAAAGAAGATTCAAAGAGAGTGAGATGCCAGCTCCTTTCATTCAGTCAGTAGCTTCAAACATTTCTGGTATATGAAAAACATGTTTTTCAATGGCAAAAATCAATGAATATTGTAAATGCACAAACAGTAATATCTCCACATTGCACGGTGCAATTCTGAAATTTTTAGCTTTTTCCTGTTAATCCTAGCATGATAAAGAAGATTCAAAGAGAGTGAGATGCCAGCTCCTTTCATTCAGTCAGTAGCTTCAAACATTTCTGGTATATGAAAAACATGTTTTTCAATGGCAAAAATCAATGAATATTGTAAATGCACAAACAGTAATATCTCCACATTGCAAGGTGCAATTCTGAAATTTTTTGCTTTTTCCTGTTAATCCTAGCATGATAAAGAAGATTCAAAGAGAGTGAGATGCCAGCTCCTTTCATTCAGTCAGTAGCTTCAAACATTTCTGGTATATGAAAAACATGTTTTTCAATGGCAAAAATCAATGAATATTGTAAATGCACAAACAGTAATATCTCCACATTGCAAGGTGCAATTCTGAAATTTTTTGCTTTTTCCTGCTAATCCTTGCATGATAAAGAAGATTCAAAGAGAGTGAGATGCCAGCTCCTTTCATTCAGTCAGTAGCTTCAAACATTTCTGGTATATGAAAAACATGTTTTTCAATGGCAAAAATCAATGAATATTGTAAATGCACAAACAGTAATATCTCCACATTGCACGGTGCAATTCTGAAATTTTTAGCTTTTTCCTGTTAATCCTAGCATGATAAAGAAGATTCAAAGAGAGTGAGATGCCAGCTCCTTTCATTCAGTCAGTAGCTTCAAACATTTCTGGTATATGAAAAACATGTTTTTCAATGGCAAAAATCAATGAATATTGTAAATGCACAAACAGTAATATCTCCACATTGCAAGGTGCAATTCTGAAATTTTTTGCTTTTTCCTGCTAATCCTAGCATGATAAAGAAGATTCAAAGAGAGTGAGATGCCAGCTCCTTTCATTCAGTCAGTAGCTTCAAACATTTCTGGTATATGAAAAACATGTTTTTCAATGGCAAAAATCAATGAATATTGTAAATGCACAAACAGTAATATCTCCACATTGCACGGTGCAATTCTGAAATTTTTAGCTTTTTCCTGTTAATCCTAGCATGATAAAGAAGATTCAAAGAGAGTGAGATGCCAGCTCCTTTCATTCAGTCAGTAGCTTCAAACATTTCTGGTATATGAAAAACATGTTTTTCAATGGCAAAAATCAATGAATATTGTAAATGCACAAACAGTAATATCTCCACATTGCAAGGTGCAATTCTGAAATTTTTTGCTTTTTCCTGTTAATCCTAGCATGATAAAGAAGATTCAAAGAGAGTGAGATGCCAGCTCCTTTCATTCAGTCAGTAGCTTCAAACATTTCTGGTATATGAAAAACATGTTTTTCAATGGCAAAAATCAATGAATATTGTAAATGCACAAACAGTAATATCTCCACATTGCAAGGTGCAATTCTGAAATTTTTTGCTTTTTCCTGCTAATCCTAGCATGATAAAGAAGATTCAAAGAGAGTGAGATGCCAGCTCCTTTCATTCAGTCAGTAGCTTCAAACATTTCTGGTATATGAAAAACGTTTTTCAATGGCAAAAATCAATGAATATTGTAAATGCACAAACAGTAATATCTCCACATTGCACGGTGCAATTCTGAAATTTTTAGCTTTTTCCTGTTAATCCTAGCATGATAAAGAAGATTCAAAGAGAGTGAGATGCCAGCTCCTTTCATTCAGTCAGTAGCTTCAAACATTTCTGGTATATGAAAAACGTTTTTCAATGGCAAAAATCAATGAATATTGTAAATGCACAAACAGTAATATCTCCACATTGCAAGGTGCAATTCTGAAATTTTTTGCTTTTTCCTGTTAATCCTAGCATGATAAAGAAGATTCAAAGAGAGTGAGATGCCAGCTCCTTTCATTCAGTCAGTAGCTTCAAACATTTCTGGTATATGAAAAACATGTTTTTCAATGGCAAAAATCAATGAATATTGTAAATGCACAAACAGTAATATCTCCACATTGCAAGGTGCAATTCTGAAATTTTTTGCTTTTTCCTGCTAATCCTAGCATGATAAAGAAGATTCAAAGAGAGTGAGATGCCAGCTCCTTTCATTCAGTCAGTAGCTTCAAACATTTCTGGTATATGAAAAACATGTTTTTCAATGGCAAAAATCAATGAATATTGTAAATGCACAAACAGTAATATCTCCACATTGCACGGTGCAATTCTGAAATTTTTAGCTTTTTCCTGTTAATCCTAGCATGATAAAGAAGATTCAAAGAGAGTGAGATGCCAGCTCCTTTCATTCAGTCAGTAGCTTCAAACATTTCTGGTATATGAAAAACATGTTTTTCAATGGCAAAAATCAATGAATATTGTAAATGCACAAACAGTAATATCTCCACATTGCACGGTAAAATTCTGAAATTTTTAGCTTTTTCCTGTTAATCCTAGCATGATAAAGAAGATTCAAAGAGAGTGAGATGCCAGCTCCTTTCAGTCAGTAGCTTCAAACATTTCTGGTATATGAAAAACATGTTTTTCAATGGCAAAAATCAATGAATATTGTAAATGCACAAACAGTAATATCTCCACATTGCAAGGTGCAATTCTGAAATTTTTTGCTTTTTCCTGCTAATCCTAGCATGATAAAGAAGATTCAAAGAGAGTGAGATGCCAGCTCCTTTCATTCAGTCAGTAGCTTCAAACATTTCTGGTATATGAAAAACATGTTTTTCAATGGCAAAAATCAATGAATATTGTAAATGCACAAACAGTAATATCTCCACATTGCAAGGTGCAATTCTGAAATTTTTTGCTTTTTCCTGCTAATCCTAGCATGATAAAGAAGATTCAAAGAGAGTGAGATGCCAGCTCCTTTCATTCAGTCAGTAGCTTCAAACATTTCTGGTATATGAAAAACATGTTTTTCAATGGCAAAAATCAATGAATATTGTAAATGCACAAACAGTAATATCTCCACATTGCACGGTGCAATTCTGAAATTTTTAGCTTTTTCCTGTTAATCCTAGCATGATAAAGAAGATTCAAAGAGAGTGAGATGCCAGCTCCTTTCATTCAGTCAGTAGCTTCAAACATTTCTGGTATATGAAAAACATGTTTTTCAATGGCAAAAATCAATGAATATTGTAAATGCACAAACAGTAATATCTCCACATTGCAAGGTGCAATTCTGAAATTTTTTGCTTTTTCCTGTTAATCCTAGCATGATAAAGAAGATTCAAAGAGAGTGAGATGCCAGCTCCTTTCATTCAGTCAGTAGCTTCAAACATTTCTGGTATATGAAAAACATGTTTTTCAATGGCAAAAATCAATGAATATTGTAAATGCACAAACAGTAATATCTCCACATTGCAAGGTGCAATTCTGAAATTTTTTGCTTTTTCCTGCTAATCCTTGCATGATAAAGAAGATTCAAAGAGAGTGAGATGCCAGCTCCTTTCATTCAGTCAGTAGCTTCAAACATTTCTGGTATATGAAAAACATGTTTTTCAATGGCAAAAATCAATGAATATTGTAAATGCACAAACAGTAATATCTCCACATTGCACGGTGCAATTCTGAAATTTTTAGCTTTTTCCTGTTAATCCTAGCATGATAAAGAAGATTCAAAGAGAGTGAGATGCCAGCTCCTTTCATTCAGTCAGTAGCTTCAAACATTTCTGGTATATGAAAAACATGTTTTTCAATGGCAAAAATCAATGAATATTGTAAATGCACAAACAGTAATATCTCCACATTGCAAGGTGCAATTCTGAAATTTTTTGCTTTTTCCTGCTAATCCTAGCATGATAAAGAAGATTCAAAGAGAGTGAGATGCCAGCTCCTTTCATTCAGTCAGTAGCTTCAAACATTTCTGGTATATGAAAAACATGTTTTTCAATGGCAAAAATCAATGAATATTGTAAATGCACAAACAGTAATATCTCCACATTGCACGGTGCAATTCTGAAATTTTTAGCTTTTTCCTGTTAATCCTAGCATGATAAAGAAGATTCAAAGAGAGTGAGATGCCAGCTCCTTTCATTCAGTCAGTGGCTTCAAACATTTCTGGTATATGAAAAACATGTTTTTCAATGGCAAAAATCAATGAATATTGTAAATGCACAAACAGTAATATCTCCACATTGCAAGGTGCAATTCTGAAATTTTTTGCTTTTTCCTGCTAATCCTAGCATGATAAAGAAGATTCAAAGAGAGTGAGATGCCAGCTCCTTTCATTCAGTCAGTAGCTTCAAACATTTCTGGTATATGAAAAACATGTTTTTCAATGGCAAAAATCAATGAATATTGTAAATGCACAAACAGTAATATCTCCACATTGCAAGGTGCAATTCTGAAATTTTTTGCTTTTTCCTGTTAATCCTAGCATGATAAAGAAGATTCAAAGAGAGTGAGATGCCAGCTCCTTTCATTCAGTCAGTAGCTTCAAACATTTCTGGTATATGAAAAACATGTTTTTCAATGGCAAAAATCAATGAATATTGTAAATGCACAAACAGTAATATCTCCACATTGCAAGGTGCAATTCTGAAATTTTTTGCTTTTTCCTGCTAATCCTAGCATGATAAAGAAGATTCAAAGAGAGTGAGATGCCAGCTCCTTTCATTCAGTCAGTAGCTTCAAACATTTCTGGTATATGAAAAACATGTTTTTCAATGGCAAAAATCAATGAATATTGTAAATGCACAAACAGTAATATCTCCACATTGCAAGGTGCAATTCTGAAATTTTTTGCTTTTTCCTGTTAATCCTAGCATGATAAAGAAGATTCAAAGAGAGTGAGATGCCAGCTCCTTTCATTCAGTCAGTAGCTTCAAACATTTCTGGTATATGAAAAACATGTTTTTCAATGGCAAAAATCAATGAATATTGTAAATGCACAAACAGTAATATCTCCACATTGCAAGGTGCAATTCTGAAATTTTTTGCTTTTTCCTGCTAATCCTAGCATGATAAAGAAGATTCAAAGAGAGTGAGATGCCAGCTCCTTTCATTCAGTCAGTAGCTTCAAACATTTCTGGTATATGAAAAACATGTTTTTCAATGGCAAAAATCAATGAATATTGTAAATGCACAAACAGTAATATCTCCACATTGCACGGTGCAATTCTGAAATTTTTAGCTTTTTCCTGTTAATCCTAGCATGATAAAGAAGATTCAAAGAGAGTGAGATGCCAGCTCCTTTCATTCAGTCAGTAGCTTCAAACATTTCTGGTATATGAAAAACATGTTTTTCAATGGCAAAAATCAATGAATATTGTAAATGCACAAACAGTAATATCTCCACATTGCAAGGTGCAATTCTGAAATTTTTTGCTTTTTCCTGCTAATCCTAGCATGATAAAGAAGATTCAAAGAGAGTGAGATGCCAGCTCCTTTCATTCAGTCAGTAGCTTCAAACATTTCTGGTATATGAAAAACGTTTTTCAATGGCAAAAATCAATGAATATTGTAAATGCACAAACAGTAATATCTCCACATTGCAAGGTGCAATTCTGAAATTTTTTGCTTTTTCCTGCTAATCCTAGCATGATAAAGAAGATTCAAAGAGAGTGAGATGCCAGCTCCTTTCATTCAGTCAGTAGCTTCAAACATTTCTGGTATATGAAAAACATGTTTTTCAATGGCAAAAATCAATGAATATTGTAAATGCACAAACAGTAATATCTCCACATTGCAAGGTGCAATTCTGAAATTTTTTGCTTTTTCCTGCTAATCCTAGCATGATAAAGAAGATTCAAAGAGAGTGAGATGCCAGCTCCTTTCATTCAGTCAGTAGCTTCAAACATTTCTGGTATATGAAAAACATGTTTTTCAATGGCAAAAATCAATGAATATTGTAAATGCACAAACAGTAATATCTCCACATTGCACGGTGCAATTCTGAAATTTTTAGCTTTTTCCTGTTAATCCTAGCATGATAAAGAAGATTCAAAGAGAGTGAGATGCCAGCTCCTTTCATTCAGTCAGTAGCTTCAAACATTTCTGGTATATGAAAAACATGTTTTTCAATGGCAAAAATCAATGAATATTGTAAATGCACAAACAGTAATATCTCCACATTGCAAGGTGCAATTCTGAAATGTTTTGCTTTTTCCTGTTAATCCTAGCATGATAAAGAAGATTCAAAGAGAGTGAGATGCCAGCTCCTTTCATTCAGTCAGTAGCTTCAAACATTTCTGGTATATGAAAAACATGTTTTTCAATGGCAAAAATCAATGAATATTGTAAATGCACAAACAGTAATATCTCCACATTGCAAGGTGCAATTCTGAAATTTTTTGCTTTTTCCTGCTAATCCTAGCATGATAAAGAAGATTCAAAGAGAGTGAGATGCCAGCTCCTTTCATTCAGTCAGTAGCTTCAAACATTTCTGGTATATGAAAAACATGTTTTTCAATGGCAAAAATCAATGAATATTGTAAATGCACAAACAGTAATATCTCCACATTGCACGGTGCAATTCTGAAATTTTTAGCTTTTTCCTGTTAATCCTAGCATGATAAAGAAGATTCAAAGAGAGTGAGATGCCAGCTCCTTTCATTCAGTCAGTAGCTTCAAACATTTCTGGTATATGAAAAACATGTTTTTCAATGGCAAAAATCAATGAATATTGTAAATGCACAAACAGTAATATCTCCACATTGCAAGGTGCAATTCTGAAATTTTTTGCTTTTTCCTGTTAATCCTAGCATGATAAAGAAGATTCAAAGAGAGTGAGATGCCAGCTCCTTTCATTCAGTCAGTAGCTTCAAACATTTCTGGTATATGAAAAACATGTTTTTCAATGGCAAAAATCAATGAATATTGTAAATGCACAAACAGTAATATCTCCACATTGCAAGGTGCAATTCTGAAATTTTTTGCTTTTTCCTGCTAATCCTAGCATGATAAAGAAGATTCAAAGAGAGTGAGATGCCAGCTCCTTTCATTCAGTCAGTAGCTTCAAACATTTCTGGTATATGAAAAACATGTTTTTCAATGGCAAAAATCAATGAATATTGTAAATGCACAAACAGTAATATCTCCACATTGCAAGGTGCAATTCTGAAATTTTTTGCTTTTTCCTGCTAATCCTAGCATGATAAAGAAGATTCAAAGAGAGTGAGATGCCAGCTCCTTTCATTCAGTCAGTAGCTTCAAACATTTCTGGTATATGAAAAACATGTTTTTCAATGGCAAAAATCAATGAATATTGTAAATGCACAAACAGTAATATCTCCACATTGCAAGGTGCAATTCTGAAATTTTTTGCTTTTTCCTGTTAATCCTAGCATGATAAAGAAGATTCAAAGAGAGTGAGATGCCAGCTCCTTTCATTCAGTCAGTAGCTTCAAACATTTCTGGTATATGAAAAACATGTTTTTCAATGGCAAAAATCAATGAATATTGTAAATGCACAAACAGTAATATCTCCACATTGCAAGGTGCAATTCTGAAATTTTTTGCTTTTTCCTGCTAATCCTAGCATGATAAAGAAGATTCAAAGAGAGTGAGATGCCAGCTCCTTTCATTCAGTCAGTAGCTTCAAACATTTCTGGTATATGAAAAACATGTTTTTCAATGGCAAAAATCAATGAATATTGTAAATGCACAAACAGTAATATCTCCACATTGCACGGTGCAATTCTGAAATTTTTAGCTTTTTCCTGTTAATCCTAGCATGATAAAGAAGATTCAAAGAGAGTGAGATGCCAGCTCCTTTCATTCAGTCAGTAGCTTCAAACATTTCTGGTATATGAAAAACATGTTTTTCAATGGCAAAAATCAATGAATATTGTAAATGCACAAACAGTAATATCTCCACATTGCAAGGTGCAATTCTGAAATTTTTTGCTTTTTCCTGCTAATCCTAGCATGATAAAGAAGATTCAAAGAATCTCCCTGAGTGAGATGCCAGCTCCTTTCATTCAGTCAGTAGCTTCAAACATTTCTGGTATATGAAAAACGTTTTTCAATGGCAAAAATCAATGAATATTGTAAATGCACAAACAGTAATATCTCCACATTGCAAGGTGCAATTCTGAAATTTTTTGCTTTTTCCTGCTAATCCTAGCATGATAA